>NC_140166.1:164671711-164721711 GCF_963971535.1 Notolepis coatsorum
TCATGACAAAGAGAGGGAAAGGGAAAAGATAATGAGAAGAGAATGAGAGAAAGAAAGATAGAGTATGTGTACAGTAAGAGAGGTAAGGCAGAGAGAGAGAGCTGACTCTAGATCAGTCCTCCGACTTTCAGAGGGTGAATATACCTGGAGAGATGTTCTCCGATTTATTTTTTGTGTTCATTTCCAGGGTGGCGCACCACGTACATCGCTGCGGTGCAACGCGGCTGTCCTGGGTTCGACTCCCGGACCCGGCGACCTCCTTTGCCGAATGTCTTCCCCCCTCTATCTCCCATACTTCCTCTCTCTCTCTACCGGACTGCCCGGTAGCAAAAAAACAATAGATTCTACCAAAAACATAATACATTCTTTTTAAAGAGTGACTATTCTGATAGATAGATACCAGTGTGGTATCTAAGTTCTCGAATTTACAGTAGTCATATCTAACAACAGAAACATTATCAGATGGGGGTCCGCGACCTAATTCGGGGGTCCTAGACACAAAGAAGGTTGAGAACTACTGCTTTAAAACACCAGGCCAGAGTGGTTCAGTGTTCTATCCCGCTCTAACCTGCTCTAACCTGCTTTAACCTGCTCTAACCTGTTCTATCTGCTCTAACCTGCTCTGTCCTGCTCTAACCTGCTCTAACCTGCTTTAACCTGCTCTAACCTGCTCTATCCTGCTTTAACCTGCTCTAACCTGCTCTAACCTGCTCTATCCTGCTCTATCCTGCTCTAACCTGCTCTATCCTGCTCTAACCTGCTCTGTTCTGCTCTGTCCTGCTCTATCCTGCTCTAACCTGCTCTATCCTGCTCTGTCCTGCTCTATCCTGCTCTAACCTGCTCTATCCTGCTCTATCCTGCTCTAACCTAAACACACACATGCAGGAGACAGTCAGACTCACACACACAGACACACACACACACACACACATACATACACACAATGTGAACTGAAACAAACACACACAAGAAAGAGACCAAAGACAGTCAGACCCTCTCATAACATTTACATTTAACCATTTAGCTGACGCTTTTATCCAAAGCGACTTACAAGTTCTGTAACAAGTCAGCAGGAAGGGTACAACTCTGGCAGCTAAGGATAAGTAACATTGTTCGTCAAACAGTGTCAAACTTGAGTGCTACAGACTTTAGTGCATAGTAGTATAGACATACTATAGCATAGTAGTAATATGTAGTAGTAGTAGTAGTAGTAGTAGTAGTAGTAGTAGTAGTAGTAGTAGTAGTAGTAGTAGTAGTAGTAGTAGTAGTAGTAGTAGTAATAAGGCAGTAATATAGGCATGGTAGATTTCTTAGTGCATAATAGTAAAAGACAGTAAACTAAGGTTAGTATTTTTTTTCCAGATATTGATTGATTTCTCTCTTTCTCTCACACACACTGTGCAGCAAACAAGACACAGACAATACAAGATAGACAAGATCCACACACACACACACACACACACACACACACACACACACACACACACACACACACACACACACACACACACACACACACACACACACACACACACACACACACACACACACACACACACACACACACACACACACACACACACACACACAGAGCCATACAACTGTGGTGCTGGTGTTGTGTGTGTTTGGATGGGAGCGATACTTGACCTTTCCACCAAAGGGATGGGGGTTGTCCTAACTGATCTGTGGGGACCAAGAGTCACAACACAGCCACGCCACATCAAAAGCAGACAAGCCCTGTCTGCAGCATCATTCAGCCACAAAGCAAATGTGGACCCAGAAACAATAAAATACTGGAATGGGATTTTGCCATAGATGTATCATCAAATGTTTTTTTAAATGTTAGCTTGAAACACAAACCATTTGAATCCCAAGGCGGATTCACCCTCTCTAGCAAGCTGCCATTTAAAATGTGAGTTGTATTTTCGTGCCATGATTACACATTTTAATATAAAGTTCACTCGAATGTATTTTCAAATGAATAGTAATGAAAACAGCAACATGTGCAGTTGGTGAGTGACAGCAGGGTATATTCCCCAATGGCCCGAATTCACAATCCACCTTTTGACCACGCCCCTTCTCAATCCACCTTTTGACCACGCCCCTTCTCAATCCACCTTTTGACAACGCCCCTGATCTGAGCCGTTGAGGAATAGTTCATGTTTTTACTAGTTTTATGAGAATAGCGCCACCATGAGGCAAGATGACTCAGAACTTCAGGCTAGGGGGGAGTATGGAAAAAGATGGCAGAAATTCCAATATGTCAGAGCGGGAATCGAACTGGGAACCTCCGAATTACCACCTCCTGAGCCACTGGCGCCCCCAACACACTCCCTCATGTTGTGCATGAGTAGACTCATCTCTGGATACCAGTTTCATGGCTGTATGTCTAAAACTACTTTGAAAATGTCAAGTTTGGCCTGATGGTGGCACCAGAGGAAAGGTCATGGGTCACCTACACAAAATAAATATGCTTCTTCCTCTAGGGATCATGAATGTGCACAGCAAATTAGAAACTATTTGAACGAAGGGCATTGAGATACACTCATTCTAAAGTGTAAGGTTTTGGCCTGATGGTGGCGCTAGAGGAAAGGTCATGGGGTCAGGGTTCATCCTCTCTAGGGTTCATCCTCTTTTCCAGTTGTAAAATGTTAACATCTTTTGATGAGGTCTGATTTAAAGTTGGCCTGGGACCAGACAACCCTCCTCTGGCCCTCCCTCCCCACCAGCTCACCTGAAGAGGTTCTCAGCCCCGGCCCTCATCCGCATCTCCTTGTTGATTTGCTGGTTGATGCGAGCCCGCGGTGCTGCAGCTTACTGCGCTGTGTCTGAGCCAAGGGATCACATCCCTGGAGAGAGAGAGAGAGAGAGAGAGAGAGAGAGAGAGAGAGAGAGAGAGAGAGGAGAGAGAGAGAGAGAGAGAGAGAGAGAGAGAGAGAGAGAGAGAGAGAGAGAGAGAGAGAGAGAGAGAGAGAGAGAGAGAGAGAGAGAGTCGAGAGAGAGAGAGAGAGGAGAGAGAGAGAGAGAAGGTAGAGTGAGAGAGAGAGGAAAGGTAGAGAGAGAGGGGGGAGAGAGAAAGAGGGAAGGTGGGGGGAGAGAGAAATAAAAAGATATTGGTAGGGATGCAGAGAGAGAGTGAGAGAGATAGAGAGAAAGAAGGGGAAGGTAGGGAGAGAAAGAGTGAGAGAGAGAGCGAGAGAGAAGGGTAGGGGGGAGAGAGAGAGAGAAAGAGGAAAGAGAGAAACGAGAGGGAAGGTAGAGAGAGAGAGAGCGAGAGATGCAGAGAGAAATATAGAAAGAAAAGAGATGGAGAGAGAGAGAGAGAGAGAGAGAGAGAGAGAGAGAGAAGAGAGAGAGAGAGAGAGAGAGAGAGAGAGAGAGAGAGATAAAGAAAATGGAGAGAGATCATTGAAAATGCACCGTGTCTTGAGGTGTACTGTGTGCAGACTCGTTTGGCTGCATCTTCTGGGAGAGATGTGGTGCATGTAGAGCAGGGGTGGCCAACCCGCGACTTGCGAGCCGCATGTGGCTCTTTGCCTGTCAATGTGTGGCTCTTCCATCCATTCAATTATTATTATTATTATTATTTTTTTTTTATGTCACTCATTCCATAAGGACGTAGAATAAACATTTACAGATTTTTTTTTAATGGCCATTTGCATGTTCTTGGTATCTGAATCTAGGGACATCTATGGATCTCGGGGAATGTATTCCCAGTGTCAGAAATAGTGTGTCTGTTACTAGGCTTGAGTAAATTGTAATGAACCAAAGGAGAATATCAATTATATTTAAAAAATATTTTTTATCTTTGACTGTGAATAACACCATGCTAAAATGTACCAGACCTGAAAAATCTAAGCAAATGAATAAATGAGTACTGAATTCTGCCATCTTTTTTATAATGTAAATTTCTCCACCATTTGTCATCATATTGCAACACCGTTTTTTGCTAGACGTTCACAGAAAGGTAGAGAAACAACTGCGTTCTGTTTTATGGCAATAACGTTCAGGTTTGTGGGAGATAATCCCAAAAAATAAGAGAAATAAAAAAGTTCATCCAGAAGTGAGATGATTGACAGGGGCTGGCGTGAGCTGGGTAGGGTAGTTTTTCTAAATTCAAAAGCCCAGAGTCTCTTCCTTCAAAAGACTACACTCACTTTTGGCTGCTCCACTTCCTCCTGTCAATATGCGCCGGTTTCCGACTCAATGCCCTGACATTTCTATAATCTTATATTTCACTAATAACAGTTAAAATCATTGGTAAACAAACGTAATGCTGAAAATATACACTTTTACTGTATATTTCGGGCATAAGAGGTTAACCCTGTGAGGCCCAAATTAAAAAGACATTAGCAACTTCAGAGGGTGGGACATATAAACACATTTACTATCAAATAGCATTGTGAGGCTGAACAACAGGACCAATTGACTATACATGTGCTTAAAAAAATTTAAATAAACATTTACAGATTTTTTTTATTTTTAAATGGCTAAGCATGATTTTGTAATTTTGCAACCGTGGGTCTCACAGGGTACTTTTAACCCTGTGAGGCCCAAATAAAAAAGACATTAGCAACTTCAGAGGCCAGAGGGTGAGACCTATAAACACATGAAGGGTGCCGTGACTGAAAAAAAAGTTGAGAAATGCTGGTATATGGTGTGGCTCTTTGTGGTACCACAGTAATTTTTGTGGCTCTTAATCTCTGACTGGTTGGCCACCCCTGATGTAGAGCCTGTGTGCCTACAGTAGACCTGTGCATGTAGAGCCTGCAGGCCTGTACGCTGCGATGATATGATCGCGAATTGCCCCTTTAATTGGCCGTTGCGATTGGTAAATATTATCTGGGGGCGGGCTTGCGAGTAGTGCTTTCAAGCCTTGCATTCGCATTTCACTCCTAAATTATCCAATGCGTGTGATGACGCCACTCACGCGAGCTGTCAGTGCGACACAAGAATCTGTCGGCAATGAATGAACTTACTGCGATCACCGATAGCCTGAGTGAAAAAAAAGATTTGCGCGGAGTGAATCTGGGTCACGCTATATACTTGGAACTTGTAGTCTATCGTGCGATTAAAGACCAGGTCCCTATCTGCGTAGTCTATACATCCAACACCAAATCCCATAATTCCTAGCGAAACTAAACTGAATATGGCCGCTTCCTTTAAATAATAATATGGCTCTTGCTCCGCAAGAACAACGGAGTGGATAATGGATATCAGTCAATTTTATGACAACCACGTCCGATGTGGAGAGATGATAAGATGATGATGATTGACGTGATGATGTGATGATTGATTGACGGGGACACGGAAACGTCTAACGTTCAGGATCAGCCATGCATTACGTGAGTACCCCACTATTAGGACGTGAAATACTGTCTACTTAAATTGACACCGCGGATCAATAAAGTATCAACCTATCTATCTAATAATGAGACGATATGCAAATAATATAATACTAATAATTGTCGGTTCCCCGTATATGAAATGAAATGACTGCTGGTAAAATCACTGTTTATTTCTCGTTTTGCATAGTATTACATTCCACTTCTATAAACAATCAAAGTCCTACCGTAAGAGCCTCATACGGGTCAATTAAACCTTTTTTATTAGTCTTTCCTTCGAGCTAAGTTGGACTGAACATTTCACTGTCAAAAGCGCAAATGTAAATAAGGTTGCGTTGCAACAGTTTTCAAAATAAAGGTCATATATACAAATACCTCTCAATTCTTATAAAAAAAAAAGTCCCGGATATACATAAACATTAATTGGCATAGATCTCTATAAACGGCCCAACACATTGATCACTTTAGGCATACACTGAAACCAGTAACATCACAAATATGAAGCAGGTAATTACCCATACAAATAATAAACCTTTCATGAGGTTATTTACAATAATAATAATTCATTTGATTTCTAAAGCACTTTTCATTGTGAAACAAATGTATGCAGAGTTTCTTCTCCTCCTGATTAATGGTGTGTGTGTGTTGTGATGATCTCATTCAAGGAGCACTACACAAGCGCGCGCACACACACACACAGTTTGTTGTTTTTGTTCTATTAGTGATTTACACACTCTCAGTTGGTTCATTATAAAAGATACAAACCTGAAAACAAACGCACTTAAATGTTAAATAAAAGGACAACAGTAATGAGGCAGGAGGAACATATTTTTTTTAATAATGGTAAAATTGTTATTAAAAAATTTGCCCCTAAAAAATATTTTTTGCCCCTAAATTTCTCATTTAGGGGCAAGTGTGCCCCTAGTGAAAAAGCTTAGCGTACAGCCCTGGCCTGTGTGCCTACTTAGACCTGTGCATGTAGAGCCTGTGTGCCTACAGTCTACCTGTGCATGTAGAGCCTGTGTGCCTACAGTATACATGTGCATGTAGAGCCTGTGTGCCCACAGTAGACCTGTGCCAGGATGAACGACCTCCTAGGTATCCTTGATTGAGAATGGGTGATTAAACAAAGCCCTGATAGTATCAGATCGCCAACAGAAGAAACAGGATCCCTGTGGCCACAGATCCCTGAAGGTAACGGCCCTGAAGGTAAACTGATCTCACGGCACCATACCTCCCAATACACCAGATACCATACCTCCCAATTCACCAGATACCATACCTCCCAATTCACCAGATACCATACCTCCCATTACACCAGATACCGTACCTCCCAATACACCAGATACTATACCTCCCAATACACCAGATATCATATCTCCCAATACACCAGATAATACACCAGACTGTACTTATACTGTACGTAGGGCAGAGCATATATTATATAGTATCTACTAAATCCTAATGAAACAAGTAACTAGAATAATATAAGCCTACTGTTCATTCATTAGACACGTAGGCCATACTGGCTGTGACGGTGCGGCTCCGTCACTGACTTTGCGGGCAGTGCGCATACTGTACATACACACACACTCATTGTCTGTCTTTCCATATACCATAACCGTATAATGTAATGTGGTGCGTTTCATGTGGACAGCGCACATGGGAACGCACACACGCCATATGCCGCGGAGCAACACACACACACACACACACACACACACACACCAAACATTCCCTCTTGTCAGCTTTCGTAGGATGTCCGAATGCGCACAATCATTTCATTCCGTTTCCGTTGTTATAGCAGAATGACGTTCATACAGCAAGACATTCATTCATCACATCACATTTATTTACTCACAGTCAGGATGCATTCGCTTCGCTCTGCACTCCTAGGTTGACGTGTTGGCCAAGCAGAAGCACACATATCCGGCAGGTTAAATGGGAGGGGTTGACGCAAGGTAATCGTCACGTGAGCGATATGATTGTATTGTACTGTTTACTTGGTTATCTGTAATTTAAAACAGTTGGAAGTTATGTGATATAGTGGAGGATATATATTTTGTGTGTAGGAATTGGTTTAATGTGTTAAAAAGAATAATCATATGTACATCCTGTTTAAAGCCTAGTGGGAGGGGCTATTGGATACAAGAGAGCTGCTTTGGCCCAGGGACGTCAGTCTTGAATGGACTGAGTTACAGTGAAGGTAACCAGGATCCCTAGTAAAACGTGTTGGTATTGCTTGTAGTAGAAGTAGTAGTGTATATTGTGTATTTAGACTTTGTGTAGTGTTAAGTATTAAGTATATTTTGTTTTGTTTATTTGTTTTCTCTTTTTCCACTTTTGTTAGATATAGTAAGTATAGGGTATTTTGGTTTACGTTACTTTCACTTTTCACATTTTTTGTAAAACTATATCACCTCTGCACTTTTGGGAGGCGGGAAATAAACACCCACCAACGAGATCTTTCGACTACGCCTGTTTATGAGAGAATCAAAGGAGTTCGGGAGAGGACCCCGTCACACAAGACTCTGGCGGCCTTAATATATGTATACTGTACTGTAGGGGTGGACGGTATGGTCTAAAATTAATATCACGGTATAATTTGAAGCATAGACGGTAACGGTATATATCACGGTATCAGTGTTTCCGTTAGAATTATTTTTTTTGCCCGATAGGCAGGCTATATAAAGAATGACATCATCAAGGCATGTAGATTTATAATATTTTAACTTAAAACTAGGCTACTTTTGCGTATACAGTCATTATATTCCAAATAAAATAAGTCCAGAGTCGAGACTCCGTGCTGCTCCCAACTAATCCCAATAGTATGCAACTGCAGAGCCGCAGAGCAGAGGCGCTTTCAGGTCCGGTCACAGGCCCGCTCAACAGCGCCCCCCACCCAACGGCTGAATTGCCAATGGTTGAATTGGAGTATTGCACTGTGCAGGCACAGCGGCCCTGCTCTGCGGCTCTACAGCTGTATGCTTCTCGCAAAATCCAGCATCCAGCTCCCGCTGCCCAGCCGTCGTTATCAGAACACTACACACATATCATAATGTTCACAGCAAACTGTAGTTGATCACCAGGTATGTTTTATTAACGTAGAATAATTCATATAAGAAAAACGATAGGGAAATCTCTTACCTTTCTCCACTGGTTAAAAATGCCAGGAATTGAAATTGTAACTTGCTGTGCGCCGTGGTGATATGTGTTTATTATGAAATGACAATTGCGTGTCGACACGCCCACTGTGCGAAGCCTCCTAAATAACTTTTCCCAGTTTGCACATATCTATTATTTATGACTAATTCTATCTATTTTTAGGGGCAAATGCAAGTGAAATAGTCGCGCTGTGGTTACATGACATCATTGCTATTTTAGAGCTGCTCTACCGGTTACAAGGTATAGTCAAAATTCATACCGTAGAGCAAATTCATACCGTTTATACCGTATACCGTTTATACCGTCCACCCCTACTGTACTGTACACATATTACACAGAGTCGGGTGCCGGCGTACCATGAGCGGACTGCATGGTTGACTGTATACGGTCTACGGGGCAGGCAGCGCAGTGTGTCTTTGCTGCTCTCCTAATGAAACAAGTCATTAATGGAATAATAAGCCTATACTGCGTTCATTCATTACGCGCGTAGGCTATACAGTACTGCATGTGTGTGTGTGTGTGTGTGTGTGTGTGTGTGTGTGTGTGTGTGTGTGTGTGTGTGTGCGTGCAGGTGCACCGAGCTGTACTATATATGATGACAATACAATTAATCTAATTTCGATGGGTCGCAAAGCGCTTCTGCATCCATTTTCACACGGCTGCATCATTAGTTGCCTTATAAGGAGCTCTGGAGGCGTTGTTTTGTATGCAAATGACCTGAACAGGGATGCACATTCATGTTTCAGACTGGTGCCATTCCCCAACGCAGATATCTCAGCTCAGATAGTTTGAGCCACTTAAGACATATTCCCAGCACGTTGGGGACTCAGAGTGAACTTGTCATTGATTCTGTCTCAGTCGGTTCCAAGATAAGTCTTCCAAGATAAGTCTTTGGAAAATATTCGGGAATGAGACCCATTGACTTCAGGTGCATTCCCTTTTATTGTTTCAAATAGTAGTGAATGGAAGCAGCCACTCTCACCAGGGATATATCTTAACTGTTTTTGAGTGTACAATGTTAGGAAATACGAAGCATTCACAACCCATAAAACCGAACTACAAAGATACATTATTGAATTTTGTGCATCAACGAAGATTAATCGCAAACGTTACAATCACGAGACAAGACTCTCGCTGCTTATCATGCAACTGGAGACATCACACCCCACCGCCACATTAACCTCAAATAGAGATGAAAAAAAAAGGCTAGATGAAAAAGTTATAATGCACTTCAACAAAATGTAGATACCGTCTAGCCATGACCCTACAGTATCTCTGGGGGGGGGGGGGGGGGGGGTACACCACACTGGCAATGGTGCCTGGTAAGCATTTCCAAGTCAGGGAAATCCATGAGAACATGTTTTAACAGAAACCAACAAAGGCCTAATAAGCTGATATCGAAGGGTTCAAATGCCAAATCACATTTCTTGTGACTCATCTCCAAACACATTATCTCATCGTGCCACGAAGAAGTCAGAATCTGGGATAACAAAGATATCATTTCATCTTACTAGGGATGCACCGAATGGGAAATTCTTGGCTGAAACCGATACCGAAAATAGGAAACAGTTGGCCAAAAACCGAATGCCGAAAGGCAGAAAATGATTAATATAAATATATATATAATGTATTTCTTTTTTTTCCAGCTACCTGATTATGGCAAAAGACATGATTATGGCTCAACTTAACTTAAATAATATTAATAATCACTAGGGATGCACCGAAATTTCGGCCACCGAAGGTTTTCGGTCGAAAATGGCCTTTCGGCTTTCGGCCGAAAGAGTTTTTTCACCGAAAATATATCACCGAAACAGAAACAACCTGTAACCTAACGCGTGTTGTTGTGATGATGTCATCAAACCGCGGATTCAGTCATTACATGCGCAATGTGAGCTCTTCAGTCCTGCATTCTGCAGCCTGTGATAACTCCTCTTGGGACTCGGGAGTCGCGCTGTTTCTATGTAAACTCAGCGCGCAACGAGTCGAATAAATTAGTCTTTAACACTTTGGTTGCCTAAGGTTAAATTCATGATATACCATAGATTGCCAGCGCTATTTGTCTATGGAGAAAGTCCCCTTCTTTGCAGGGCTATAACTTTTTAAATTCTATTGCTACATTGCCATTATTAGGGCCCATTCAAAGTCCTATATGTATTGTTCATTGTGTAGCAACGTTAAACTTTTTCATTCACATATTCATAGTAAAGTATGGTCTAATGTATAAGTATGTTTTCATCTCTTTCTGCAGCTTTCTCCAGAACGTGATATATAGCCCCAAATGCATTATATTGATGATGAAATACAGTTTGATGGCAATCAGCGCGATATAAAAAATTCCAACTAGACGTACTTCTAGAAGTTACTACACGTCATCTGATGTTGACCGGATGGGCGAGGGGGCATTTATAATTCCGTGGGCAGCGTTATACCAATCATCTAATGTGGGTCAAATGTTGATAATAGCAGTTAGTATCGAAGACGGTAACGTTACACGCTGAAACTCACCCCAGTCTCCGCGCGCCGTTGGGCGATCATCGTCGAGTAGAAATCTTATCATTATGGGATATATTTTTACCCGGTCCATCTCCAGCTTGTATAATGGTATATACGTCCAAATCATGTTGTTTATCGAGTTATTGCCAATCGATCACCGTGTAGCGTGACGAGCCAGAGTCCCATGAACTATAGCGAGCGCCCGGAAGTACTACGGTCGTCATGACAACCTCTATTCAACATCCTGTTTGGCGATTGCGCCGATCGGCCACCAGATGGTGCTCCTGAACCGCCAGAGAGCTCAGTGGGTCCTGCTGGTGGATCTCAGGCCAGCGGAGGGGACATATGAATCCGATCGACAGATTTTTGAAATATTGATATAAGGACGACGTAACGCGTCCTCCGGCAACTTTAGCATGGCCAGCAAAGACGTCTAAAGACGGGTCCCGGCACTCAAAGTGTTAACATGCTTTATATCCTTATTTACTATATGCCCGTCGCGGTTAATCACTGAGTGATCTAATATGCATATTATTCAGAGCGAGAGGGATTGTGTTTCTCACATTGACGCTGTCTGTCGCGCGTCTACTGTGCCAAAGTCAAGAGAGCACATTCATCTGGGGACTAGAAAGGTGCGCTCAGTAGAGCACAGATGTCCGCCGTGTCTCTCTCTCTCTCTCTCTCTGATTGATTGAAAACTTTATTAACAGATTTCAGAATGGGTACAATACAGTACAGCTCAATACACACAATTGTTAAGGGGATGCAGACCAGAGAAAGACTTTCGTCTTGTTTACATCAGGGTCCCCCATTTTCAATTCATCAGGACATAATATGACATACATGACATACAGATAGACAGTACTGCTACATCTATACATTTATGACATACCAGATTTGCAAATACAGTACTGTTTGTGATACAAAAAGACCCATAATAGTGATTATTTAAGTTAAGTTTTGCCATAATCATATATTTTTCCATAATCAGGTAGCTGAACAACATTGGTAAAAAAATAAATCTATTCTATGAATCATTTTCGGCCTTTCGGCATTCGGTTTTCGGCCAACTGTTTCCTATTTTCGGTATCGGTTTCGGCCAAGAATTTCCCATTCGGTGCATCCCTAATAATCACTATTATGGGCCCATAAAACATTTATTCAGCACTTTTGAATGCATACATTAATTCCAGACTGACTGCTGAAAGATTGTACAATTTAAACATTTTCTGTTTGCATACAACAAAATGTGCATTAAAGTCAAGTGCATTTTCTTTTCTCTGTAGGATAACTACAACAAAGTGTATTCAGAACAAAGCCAAGGTGCTTTAAAACTGCATAAAGATCTGCATAAAGACACACACATGAGAGGGATAATAGCTTATAGCAGACTTGATGTTACTGTAGTGGCTACTGTCATAATTCATGGAATTATGGAAGGACTGTTGTATTTACTACATCTCCTGTGACTCTTAGCGGGGGATGACGTAGCTTACGAGAGATGAGTGAAAGAGGACCGGAAGCGCTGTTAGCTAGCTTAACGCTAACGTTAGTTTAAAAGGTTTTAACCGCAACGGGCATATAGTAATGGCGAGGATATAAAGCATGTTAAAGACACATTTATTGGATGCGTTGCTCGCAGAGTTTACATAGAAACAGCGCAACTCCCAAGAGGAGTTAGTTATCACAGGCTGTAGAACGCAGGAAGAGCTGCCAAGCTGCTCACGTTCAAGTCAAGTCAAGAGTTTTATTTGTCACGGCATACAAGTATACAATGAAATGCGGGGGGTCTTGCCCGCAACGATTGTGCATAATACAATAATAATATATAATAATATAATAGAATCCAATAGAACGACATTGTGCAATAATACAGTAATCAAAGTAGGGCATATCGGTATATGTACATGAGTTATTTACAGAGTATGGTAGGACATGCTAGGTCCTGTGGTAGTGCAATACACTGTTAGCTACGGATGAGGCACTGGGTCTTTATGTACACTGCTATACAATGCTATATTATACAATCTCAAGTTATACTATACTATTCTTAAAATGACCTTTCCTTTTGTAAAGTGACCATAAGTGTGAGCGTGTGCAGCATGAGTGTGTGTGTGCTCATGTTAAAGTGGCTGCTAGTGTGTGAGCGTGTACAGTGTGTGTGTTGTGTGTGTGCTCATGTGTGCTTGTGTGTAGAGAGTTCAGCGTTCAAGGCTCTGATGGCCTGGGGGAAGAAGCTGAGCCAAAGTCTCTCTGTCCTAGTTGCTGGTGTTCGCAGGCGTTTGCCTGACCGCAGCAGCTTGAACAGGCTGTTGTTGGGGTGGTGAGGGTCTTTCATTATTCTGCAGGCTCTGGATTTGCACCTCTTGTTGTATAGGACCTGCAGGGGTGGTAGTGCAATACCCGTGGTACGCTCGGCTGAGCGCACCACTCTCTGTAGGGCCTTCTTGTCCTGTGCCGTGCTGTTTCCATACCAGGCAGTGATGTTTCCAGTCAAGATGCTCTCTACAGCTCCGGAGTAGAAGGACTGGAGTATCTTCCCAGATACTCTGAACTTCCTTAACTGTCTCAGGTGGTAGAGGCGCTGCTTCGCCTTTTTTACGACTGAGTCTATGTGTGTTGTCCATGTCAGATCCTCTGAGATGTGGACCCCCAGGTACTTGAAGCTGCTCACCCTGTCCACGGTAGCCCCGTTTATCCTCAGTGGTGTGTGTGTCCCCTGCTGTCTCCTCCTAAAATCCACGATCAGCTCCTTGGTTTTACCAATGTTCAGGAGCAGGCTGTTGTCCTGGCACCAGCGTTCCAGTACCTCAACCTCCTCCCGGTAGGCCTTCTCGTCGTTGTCCGAGATCAGCCCCACCAACACTGTGTCGTCCGCAAACTTCACTATGGAGTTGGAGCTGAACTTGGCCATACAGTCATGTGTGTATAGTGAGTACAGCAGGGGGCTCAGAACACAGCCCTGGGGGGACCCGATGCTCAGGGTGATGGTGTTGGAGGTCTGATCCCCCACCCTGACCGCCGGCAGCGTTATTCCCATGACCCGCCTGGCAGCATCCGGGAAAGCAAAGTCTTTGGGTTCCGGGGGGAGTATGGTTGCAAAGCTGAAACTTAAAGGAATTGACGGAAGGGCACCACCAGGAATGGAGCCTGCGGCTTAATTTGACTCAACACGGGAAACCTCACCCGGCCCGGACACGGAAAGGATTGACAGATTGATTGCTCTTTCTCGATTCTGTGGGTGGTGGTGCATGGCCGTTCTTAGTTGGTGGAGTGATTTGTCTGGTTAATTCCGATAACGAACGAGACTCCGGCATGCTAACTAGTTAGGCGGCCCCGAGAGGTCGGTCTTAAACTTCTTAGAGGGACAAGTGGCGTTCAGCCACACGAAATTGAGCAATAACAGGTCTGTGATGCCCTTAGATGTCCGGGGCTGCACGCACGCCACAATGAGTGGATCAGCGTGTGTCTACCCCTCGCCGAGAGGCGTGGGTAACCCGCTGAACCCCACTCGTGATAGGGATTGGGGATTGCAATTATTTCCCATCAACGAGGAATTCCCAGTAAGCGCGGGTCATAAGCAGGGCGCCCTGGAATGGGTTCGCCCCGAGAGAGGGGCCCGTGCCCTGGAAAGCGTTGCGGTTCCGGTGGCGTCCGGTGAGCTCTCGCTGGCCCTTGAAAATCCGGGGGAGAAGGTGTAAATCTCGCGCCAGGCCATACCCATATCCGCAGCAGGTCTCCAAGGTGAACAGCCTCTGGCATGTTAGAACAAGGTAGATAAGGGAAGTCGGCAATCAGATCCGTAACTTCGGGATAAGGATTGGCTCTAAGGGCTGGGTCGTCGGGCTGAGGTGTGAAGCGGGGCTGGGCTTGTGCCGCAGCTGGAAGAGCAGTCGACCCATCGCCCTCCTCTCTCCGCCGCCGGAAGCTCGGAAGTCGGCCCGTTCTGTGTTGTCTTCGTGGGTCTCGCGCTTCGGCATGGTTCTCGCGGAGGCCGTGCGGGGCCAGGGGAATCCGACTGTTTAATTAAAACAAAGCATCGCGAAGGACCGAGGTGGGTGTTGACGCGATGTGATTTCTGCCCAGTGCTCTGAATGTCAAAGTGAAGAAATTCAATGAAGCGCGGGTAAACGGCGGGAGTAACTATGACTCTCTTAAGGAAACGTATTCCACCGGAGTTAGTGGGACCTGTGCGGACACAGTCTCATGGCAAAGGGGGAATAGGTGATTGTTTTAAGCAGGTCGGAATGGCCGGTGTGAGGGGAACTAATCCAGGAACGAGCATCTATGGAGGTGCTAGACCTGGACCCTTAGTGCTCTGCGTGCCACCCCTAATGAAGACACCTCCGCGTGGTGGTCTGCGGGAAACACCCTCAGCTGCTGTATGTAGTTGGGGGTGGCGAAGTCTTCGAGAGGCCGGGGCGGTCCTCTCAGTAGAGCGTGAAACCTCGGACGGTAGCGTGACTCCTCGGTCGGTAGCGTGACTCCCCCGGAACTCTTGGCCCTATACCGAAGACCGTGTTCGGATCCCCACTAAGGCTTTTGACCGTTGACCCTAGGGCCGCGGCCGGAGTCATGTGGGTGAGCCGGCGCGGATGGAGGGTGGCAGCCAAGGAGATTCACCCCTCGTGTCTCCCTGACATTTGAGGATGGTGAATGGCGTAGCGTGACTCCTTCGGAACCCTTGGCACCGTACCGAAGACTGTGTTCGGATCCCCACTAAGGCTTTTGACCGTTGACCAAAGGGCCGCGGCCGGAGTCATGTGGGTGAGCCGGCGCGGATGGAGGGCGGCAGCCAAGAATCGAGGATGGCTGTCGAGCCACCCTCGCGGTTGGGGCGTCACAGGCGCAAGCCTTTGTCCCCCTAAGTACAGACGAGATAAATCTCACATAACGAGAACCATAAAACCTAAGCGCGGGGTGGCTCCGGCCCCTCGCGCGCCGCCGCGGTTCCCAACTCCCCTCTCCCTCATGGGGAGAGGCGGGGGGATTCGAAGTCTCCCTCTGGTCGCGTGCACCGGTCACTCTGTGTCTCGCGGGCAGGGGCGGTAGCACCCGGCGGTTATCCTTCTTATAATTCCCGTGGCATGAAAAGGCCCCGTCCCAGAAGGCATGATCGGACACCCATTACGACTTTGTAGGGGCGGCCCTCAGGTCGCTTGACTGTGGCCCCTGGGTCACAACCGGAGTCATGTGGGTGAGTCGGCGTGGTTGAAGGGAGGGAGCAGGGCGGCGAACGCCTGGCCGAAGAAATCTTCGCATTTGGGGTGTCGTGGGCGCAAGCCCTCGCCCCCTTAAACGTGGACGGAAAGCTCATAATCCTAGTCCCCATCTCTAGCCTGACCAGTGTCTGGCTCCCTGCTACGACCTTGATTGCGGCCTCCGGGCTGCGAACGAGGACACATGGGGTGGGCCGGTCTGGGCGAGCAGGCAAGAGACAACCTCCAGCGCGGTAGGAGTCAGTGGAGCTACGGCCGCCACTGGGCCACAGAGGAGGGGAGGTGGGTCTCTGGGGCACGAGGGGAGTGCGATTACGGGATGCACCCCCCATTAGTCTCCGTTTCCCGTGAAAATCTGCGCTGGAGCGGTCCAGCTGATTTTGGAAGCCCCCGAGTCAGGTAAGTTCAGGTAGGTGACCTGGTACGAGTCTGGTCTTGGACGCAGTTCCCGTTGGTGCATGATTCCCGCACGGGTTAGTTGGTGGAGTGACAGTATAAATGGAAGTTATATCTCAATTATTGCAATTCATGTCACAGGATGATGGATTGCGGCTGAGCGGACCAGGTTTCGGACTATCTGTTCTAGGTCGTTCTGGTCGAAAACGGATCTGGGCTAGGGGCGATCGCAGTGAAAGCCTACTGGCAGGAGTGGCGGACGATAGCCCGTAGTGTGGGAGCGCGTCTGCCCTGGTTTGGGGGGTAATACCTCCACCCCCAACGCAGGGGCAGAGCGCAATAAAACAGTGGGTCGGAGCAGTGATTTCCGGCCCACGACCCTACAGTCAGGGATATAGTCTGGCCCTCGTGAGCAAGTAGATTGGGGCGGGTTGCCTGTGAAGAGTTGCGTTTTGTAGAGATTCTTGGTGGGTGTCCGCCCCGGCCACCCCTCGAGCGCCATGTCGGGTGCTGGCACTGAGCGTGAGACGGGTAAAGCGCCGCTCACCCAAGGCTGGAATCGGTGCAGGTGAGCGGCGGGCTAGGTGCTCTCACTCATTAATAGCCAAATGCCTCGTCATCTAATTAGTGACGCGCATGAATGGATGAACGAGATTCCCACTGTCCCTACCTACTATCCCTCGAACATTCCCCAGTCGACATCTTCGAGGGCGTCCTGAAGCGTGGCCTCTGATTGGTCGGACCATCTCTTTACCTCACGTGACACGGCAGCGTCACGTGATCTCTGCCTGTAAGCAGGAATGAGGAAAATGGAGTCGTGATCCGATGTGCTTGTAGCCCCCGCTAATGGCGGAGCCGGTACTGCCTTGTACCGGCTCTGAACGGGGTGTAGCAATGATCCAGCGTGTTTCCTCCTCTGGTGGAGCAGGCGATGTGCTGAAAAAAGGATGGCATCACTTTCTTCAGATTCGCCTGGTTGAAATCGCCGGCTATGATCATTGCTGCGTCCGGGTGCTTGATCTGGTGGATGTTGAGATGTCCCTGTAGCTCCGCTGTTAGCTGTTAGATGTATACTGCCGTCATGATGATCGCGGTGAACTCTCGGGGTAGATGAAACGGTCGACATTGAATGGCCAGATGTTCCAGGTCCGGGGAGCATGAACTGGAGAGTATCTTTATCACCTTTGGGCTTACCCAGCCATTGTTGGTAAGGAGACAGACACCCCCGCCGATGCTCTTACCGGATGCTCTTACAGGGGGATGCTCTGTACGGTCCGCTCGCAAGACGGTGAAGGAGTCCGAGGGAGAGACGCTGTGATCCAGAGTTGCTGGTTTCAACCATGTCTCCGTGAAGCACATGATGTTGCAGTCCCTCACCTCTCGCTGGAATCGGACCCTCGCCGGTAAATCATCCATCCTGCTCTCCAGCGAACATACATTTGCCAGAAAGATGGATGGGATCACCGGACGGTAAGCAGATCTTTTTAGCAATCTGATTCCGCTTCTCCTGCCCCTGTGTGTCTTCCTGCGGCCGCCTTTGTCTTTGTCCCGCCTGATCTCCGATGGCCAATCTTGGCATAAAGTGTCTCTAAACTCCTCTTTAAGTCCGGAGTTTAGGTCTATAAGTGACTGGCGGTCGTATGACGTCCCCGCAAGTGTATTTTCCATAAAAAAGGTAGTAAAAATAAACATAATGACACACAATCGTTGCGGAGCAAAACCAACGGTGACTAACATGAGCATTGCGCAAAGTCTGTAGCCGCGTTTTGATTACGTCATCACAACAACACTTTACGTTACGAACGTTACGTAACCCTGTTCTTTGAAATTCAGTGATATATTTTCGGTGCTAAAACCCTTTCGGTCGAAAGCCGAAAATGGCTTTTTAACCATTTTCGGCCCATCATTTTCGGTGGCCGAATATTCGGTGCATCCCTACATCTTACCTTATCATAACCTCTCTTGTCGCCAGCACCCCACAGCGATGTATAAGACGTGCCTGCTGACTAAAATGATCAGACAAACCTACCATAGAATACAGCACTGCCTCGTGCCAATGTGAGTATACTGCAACGTGATCTGAGCAGAGGTCGATATTGTAAACACAACGTACAGTATACTCCCTGTCCTCCTCCGCCCCTCTCGCTGCCGCCAACTTCTCCCAGCCACGCCACTCTTCCTCTGGCCTCCTCTGCCTCCTTCCCTCTATCTTTCCCTCTCACCCAGTTAAGGTGTTTGCTTGGTAGGTAACACGTCGAGTAATCCTCAGGGTGCCTGCGTGGATTAGCGTGCTCCGCTCAGCCATCGGGAGTGAGGTGGCAAGGGTGCCTGCAGTGCACACACTGGAAGTGCGTTGTGCTTCATGATAGTTTAGTGGTGTAATCAGGGTGGGAAGTTAACACCAGCTGAGCCACCAGCCAAAAGTGCTGGTAAACGTTTGTCATCGCTGGCAAGTTCCGTCTACATTAAACCAGGCACTTTGGCAGGTAGCCTTCAACCATTTTGAATAATGTGATAATAACAGTTAATTTCCTGCCCTGAGTGTAGTCATAATGTGTTAGTAACAGTTAATGTCATGCCCTAAGTGAAGTCATAATGTGCTAGTAACTGTTAATGTCCTGCCCTGAGTGAAGTCATAATGTGTTAGTAACAGTTAATGTCATGCCCTGAGTGAAGTCATAATGTGTTAGTAACAGTTAATGTCATGCCCAGAGTGAAGTCATGATGTGTTAGTAACAGTTAATGTCCTGCCCTGAGTGAAGGGATAATGTGTTAGTAACAGTTAATGTCATGCCCTGAGTGAAGTCATAATGTGTTAGTAACAGTTAATGTCATGCCCTGAGTGAAGTCATAATGTGTTAGTAACAGTTAATGTCGTGCCCTGAGTGAAGACATAATGTGTTAGTAACAGTTAATGTCATGCCCTGAGTGTAGTCATAATGTGTTAGTAACAGTTAATGTCCTGCCCTGAGTGAAGTCATAATGTGCTAGTAACAGTTAATGTCCTGCCCTGAGTGAAGTCATAATGTGTTAGTAACAGTTAATGTCATGCCCTGAGTGAAGTCATAATGTGTTAGTAACAGTTAATGTCCTGCCCTGAGTGTAGTTATAATGTGTTAGTAACAGTTAATGTCATGCCCAGAGTGAAGTCATGGTGTGTTAGTAACAGTTAATGTCATGCCCTGAGTGAAGTCATAATGTGTTAGTAACAGTTAATGTCCTGCCCTGAGTGTAGTTATAATGTGTTAGTAACAGTTAATGTCCTGCCCTGAGTGTAGTCATAATGTGTTAGCAACAGTTAATGCCCTGCCCTGAGTGAAGGGATAATGTGTTAGTAACAGTTAATGTCCTGCCCAGAGTGAAGTCATAATGTGTTAGTAACAGTTAATGTCATGCCCTGAGTGAAGTCATAATGTGTTAGCAACAGTTATATTTCGTATTGCATCACGTCCCGCTCTGAGCCTTACGAGATACTCCTATCTCCTGTGATACCTAATGTATCTCCCACGAACAAAAACACATGCACCCCACCTGTATGGGGCCCCGCCCCTTATGGTGGTACCGCCCATATAACCATGACCCTGGTCATGAAACACCCTTCCTCTATTTTCGTCCCAGCGTATTGGATGCGTGCACCATACGAGCTAGCGGAATGAAAAGATTAAGGAAGATTAATAATGTTGGAAGCTTACCGGAGGTTGCTGGCCCCTGGCATCTTCGACGCATGTTTTCGGCGACACGACGGGCCTGTGATGTTCCTCGTTTGATGACTGCACATCGAGGTTCAGCTGTACAAGGCTGGCTGTCGGGCCAGCTTGTACTCAGGTAGGCCCTGTGTCTTCAGGCATGGGTATTAGTGTTAGTAATGCTGGTTTGTGTTGTTAACACAACCTTGTTGTGTGTTGGCGCCAGGGGCAAGATGGTTTGGTGAACGTTCTCTGCAGGGAACGGTTTCCAAGCTGTCTTGGGCGTGCTGCTAAAACATCTAAAGCTATGCTAACATGCTATCGCTACTGCCGCATGCTATCACTACTGCTAATTGCTATGCTGTTTTAATGTCTCCGCCGTGAGATGTTGTCACTCTCCCGCCTCTTGCCCGGTTCATCAATGAAGGTCAGTCGGTAGCTGTTGTGGGGTTTTGAGTTCTATTTACCTTTTTCGGGTAAATGGGTTGACAACGGGGTAGGTCGTGGCTAGGTTCTAGCCAGGTATTACCTTGTGTTCCGGCGGGGTTTGTTGAACGGTGTTCCCATCTGGGTTGGCGTCGGGTAGTGGGGCTATGGGTCCAGCCGACATGGTAAACATGTTGCGTGTCTGTGCACAGGCAATTGTTGTCTTGGGTTCCACATTGCCTGGCGTTAGGCTGCAGTAGTATAAGGGCAGGGCCGCTTGGGAGAAATGTGAGGCCCTGTGCGTTTTTAGACGCGAGGCCCCCATCTCCTGGGGCGGCCCTGTGTAGGGGGCTATTGTTTCATTTTGTCACTCTGCTATGAGAAGGTCTGTCTTGCTACAGCTTTCTCTCCTCTCAAACCATTCATACTGACGGTCAATCGGTATACTGGGGGAGTAGTGCGGGGGGGGGGCTTTGTTTACCTTTTTTGGTAAATGGGCTAAACTAGGGCTGGTGTTCTGTTGTGAATATTTTGAATGAAGACGGGTCTGGTCCGTCTCCCCTTAAACTTTGTGTGTATGGGTTTGCTCATTCTACAGTTTTTGTGGTTTAGCTCTTTTATTCATTTAACCTTTTCATGGTCCACACCACAGTGGAGGGTGCTGTTTGCAATCACCACTGGTGCTCCATGTTAACGTCAGTCCTTTGTTTTTGATATATTGAAACAATGCCCCGCCCGGCCGACACCATGGGTCGGCCTGGCGAGTGGCTGGTGGGCTGTTAAGGCTTGTACCGCCACGGTATGGAATTGGCAACGATTAGAACTGTGTTCGAATTGGTGTTTTTTTTATTAAAAAAATGGTGTCTGGTGGAGGGGCCTTGAGGGCCAGCCGACGTCGACACATCGCGCGAGGTTGTTGACGTTATTAGCTTTGACCCAGCCGCAAGCTATAACCGCTCAGGGTTCCCCTCTCCGCAGGGGATTTTGGTCTTCTGCTGGAGCGCGGGCGGTATTGTCCTAGGCCCTACACCGCCTCACACCGCGCAGCCAGAAGAAGAGAGAGCACGGCCTCGTCAGCGGCGATGACGGGGCCCTCGACAGGCGGCCATGTTTCCCCCGCCAGTGGTGCCCTGGTTGGAGAATCGACAGGGTATCGCGAGGCCGACAGTCTTGGCGGCCGAGGGATCGGCCATTTTGGGTGATTTCGGTGTTGGTAAACCACTCCGTCGTCATTTTGCCGCGAGCAGCCCGCTCCCCGCTCAGTCCGCTTTCTGTTACCCTCAGAAGCGGGGTTCTGGGTGTGTTCCTTTGGCTGCGGGCCGCGAACCTTCTTGAAGCGTATGCGGCCCCATTCTTCGCTTCTCATGGAGACAGGGGCTGACACCCAGTTGATGGCTGAGCCTGGGTCTGTCCGTGAGAATGTTGTGCTGTCAAGCGGCTCCCACACCTTGAACTGTGTTGGTTGAGCCTGGTGTTACGTCTGTCAACTTAAGTGTTGTCAGCAGGGGGGCTCGAAACCTTTTGAGGCACACAGTGCGGGCTTCCCCGGCCTCGCCTTCGCCAGGCCAGGTATCATGTTGGTGCTCCCACTCCTGGAATATTGGCAAGTGGTCGCAGCTCACATGGTTTGGGGTGGTAGTGATATCACTGCAGGGCTACGGTGTGTAGGAACCCATGGGGGCCTTACACCTTGCATGTCCGGCTGCAGAACAACTCCTTCAGCATGTTCTGGAGGGGTGTTCAGTGGGGGGGGCTTTTTTGATCGGAAGCCCCCCGTATCAGACAGGCCCTTTTCTGTCGGGGTTCCCCCTTGGGTGCGATTGCCTCGTGGGTGGTGTCAGGGTCAGGTGTTCCGACACGGAACGCGCTCCTCGCACGATTCCAGGGTTGTCTTCGCACAGCGGGGGGGACCGGGCCAACTATCTACAGTTCCTGGCGGACCTGCGCCACGTGACGGCGGGTGCGTTGGGAGTGTCGTCACATATGACTACGGCAGTACCATATGTCGAGGTAGATGGAGAGAATGGTGAGGCGGGGACTTGTGTTTACACAACCCCACCCGTTTTCAGGTTTGGTACAGACCCTGTTGTCGGGGTCTCCAGCAGGGACAGCTCTGGTCGACGAGATCCAATCTCTGTGGACGAAGCAAGCCATCGTCGTGGCGTTCTCCTCCCGGTGTTCTCTGCCCGAGAAGTCGGGAGGGAGGGGTGTAAGACCCAGGCTGGACCTGTCCCATGGGAAGGTTCAGCATTTTTTGGATCGTCTCCTACCTGTTGAACACTGTCAGGTGGGGGTCTGGTTCTCCTCCATAGACCTGTAGGATGCGTATGCGCATCCCCGATCTTCCATCCTAGGGCTTACCTACGCTTCCTTTGCAGGGTTAGCGTATGAGTACCAGAGGCTGCCGTTCGGTTTTCTCTGGCTCCCCGCATCTTCACCAAGTGCGTGGAGGCCGCACTGGGGCCTCTGCGTCATCCGGGGTTACGGAGTGTTCTGCCCTGATGACGTTCTGGTCCTTCGCGGTCAAGGTGGATCGTCAGGTCTCGTACCAGGCAGGTCTCTACCAGCCTGGGGTTGCTGTAGACTGGATGTAGAGTATTCCTCTTCCCAGTCAACGGTTGGAGGGCTATGGGCATCCATCTCAGAGCGTGTTGTCAACACGCTCGGGAGGTTCCGTCCTAGGACGGTTACGGCGCTGTCTCACGTCGCGTTTTCACCGACGCCTCCCTCGCTGGTGATGCGTCGGGCCAACGCAGTAGGGGGCAGCTGGCAAACCATGCTGCCCGGTCTGCGCTACGTTCAATGTGTTGGTGTTGAAAGCGGTCCTTCTGGTCCACAAATGGTGTTGATCAGGACGGGCGATACGACGTCAGTGTCGTGTATCGACAGACAGGGAGGAGTACGCTCCCCCTGTCTGCACCAGGCGGCGGGCGGCTGGCTATGGGCGTCCTCCATCTGCGCGGCCTAAGGGCTCCCCACATCCCCGGCAGGGAGAATGTGGGTGCAGGTGTACTGTCGCGGGGCGGCCCTCATCCTGACGGGTGAGGATTGCGTCTGGACATGGCCAGGCAGGTCTGGGACCGATGCCGTGCCGCCAGGGATTCTTCCCCATACATCTGTTAGGTCAGTTGTTGGGACGGGTACGTTGAGGGGCGCAGGTTCTTGATCCTGATGGTGTTACCATCTGGAATGCGCATGCTCCCTCCACTGTCACGCTTACGCGGGCAGATGACGTATGTTCCAAGTGTGGTGTAAGGCGGGGGGCCAGGACTCAGTATCCTGCCCCCTGGTTGCTGTCCTTAGTTACCTCCAGTCTCTCCTTGATAGACTGTCGGCTTCGACGGTGAGAGTATATGCAGCAGCTATATCCTCCTATCATGAGGGGTTTGAGGGGATGTCTTGTTCAGCCACCCTCTTGTGAAGCGTTTCCTGCTTGGCGCTCGACGCGTTAAGCCGGTGCAACGCTCCTTGGCTCCGACTTGGGATCTTCAATTGGTCCTCGGTCGGTTGTCCTTGGCCCCGTTTGAGCCGCTCGAGCGGGCGCCGTTGGGACAGCTGTCCTTCAGGACCGCGTTCCTTCTGGCTGTCACTTCCGCTAAACGCGTAGGTGAGCTCTGTGCTCTCTCGGTACATCCAGAGTGCCTGTCTTTTCGGACCGATTGCGGTGTCACTCTGCGACCTAATCCTGCTTTCGTGCCTAAGAATATCCGGAGTTCCTTCCGCTCCCGGGACATTGTGGTTCAGGCGTTTCGTCCTCCTCCTCACACTGGTGAGTTAGATGCGGGCCTTCACCTGTCATGTCCAGTCCGTGCTTGGGGATTTACCTCAGCCGTACTCAGGATTTCAGGGTTACCGACCAGCTTTTTGTCTGTTACGGTGGGGCTCGTGCTGGTAAGGCACTGTCGGAGCAGCGCCTGTCCCATTGGTTGTGCGAGGGTGTTACCCTCTGCTACACGCTGGCTGGGCAGGATCCCCCTGGGGGCGTCAGGGCGCACTCCACTCGTGGGGTGGCTGCCTCTGCCGCTCTCCTGGGTGGGGCCTCGGTGGAGGCCATCTGTGCTGCAGCTTCATGGTCCTCCCCGGGCTCCTTTGTAAGGTTTTTCCTCATGGACATGACCGGGGGTTCTGTCTCCCAGGCGGTTCTGGGGTCTGTGGCCTTTCCTGCTTCCCGTCCTTTGGTCGGGTAGCAGGAGTGTATGGGTATGGGCCGCAGTGTGTTGAGTCACACGTGGTTCCGCCTGTACGGTGTGTTCAAGGGGTTCTGGCTCCCTCTTGTTCGCATTCAGGTGGAGTTGACTGCGCCCCCCCTTCGTTAGGAAGGGTGGGGTGACAGGGCTCCCCGCACCCCTTGATGTGGGCTTACGGGTCCTCAGGGGGTACATCTGTCGGGTCTCGCGCCCGCTCTTCCCCATTATCTCGTAAGGCTCAGAGCGGGACGCGATGCAATACGAAATATAACGATAGGTTATGTAGATAACCTAGTTATATTAGTATTGGCTAAGCGTCCCGCTCTGCGCGCCCTGAGTTCCCTCTTGAGGGATCTTTTCCTGGGACGGGTTTTGGCGAGGAAGGGTGTTTCATGACCAGGGTCATGGTTATATGGGCGGTACCACCATAAGGGGCGGGGCCCCATACAGGTGGGGTGCATGTGTTTTTGTTCGTGGGAGATACATTAGGTATCACAGGAGATAGGAGTATCTCGTAAGGCTCAGAGCGGGGCGCTTAGCCAATACTAATATAACTAGGTTATCTACATAACCTATCGTTAATGCCCTGCCCTGAGTGACGTCATAATGTGTTAGTAACAGTTAATGTCATGCCCTGAGTGTAGTCATAATGTGTTAGTAACAGTTAATGTCATGCCCTGAGTGAAGACATAATGTGTTAGTAACAGTTAATTTCATGCCCTGAGTGTAGTCATAATGTGTTAGTAACAGTTAATTTCATGCCCTGAGTGTAGTCATAATGTGTTAGTAACAGTTAATGTCATGCCCTGAGTGTAGTTATAATGTGTTAGTAACAGTTAATGTCCTGCCCTGAGTGAAGTCATAATGTGTTAGTAACAGTTAATGTCATGCCCTGAGTGTAGTTATAATGTGTTAGCAACAGTTAATGTCATGCCCTGAGTGTAGTCATAATGTGTTAGTAACCGTTAATGTCCTGCCCTGAGTGAAGTCATAATGTGTTAGTAACAGTTAATTTCCTGCCCAGAGTGAAGTCATGATGTGTTAGTAACAGTTAATGTCCTGCCCTGAGTGAAGGGATAATGTGTTAGTAACAGTTAATGTCATGCCCTGAGTGAAGTCATAATGTGTTAGTAACAGTTAATGTCATGCCCTGAGTGAAGTCATAATGTGTTAGTAACAGTTAATGGCATGCCCTGAGTGTAGTCATAATGTGTTAGTAACAGTCAATGTCATGCCCTGAGTGTAGTCATACTTAACAGTTAATTTCCTGCCTGAGTGTAGTCATAATGTGTTAGTAACAGTTAATGTCCTGCCCTGAGTGTAGTCATAAGTAACAGTTAATTTCCTGCCTGAGTGTAGTCATAATGTGTTAGTAACAGTTAATGTCCTGCCCTGAGTGTAGTTATACGTAACAGTTAATTTCCTGCCGAGTGAGGTCATAATGTGTTAGTAACATTTAATGTCATGCCCTGAGTGAAGTCATAATGTGTTAGTAACAGTTAATGTCCAGCCCTGAGTGTAGTTATAATGCAGGGCTCTACGCTAACCTTTTTCCCAAGGAGCACATGTGCTCCTAAATGAAAAAGTTTAGGAGCACACAAAGAAATTTAGTAGCACCCAAAAAAATTTAGGAGCACAGTGAAAATATTTCAAGTAACAGTTTATTTATTTTTTCAAAAATAAATGTATATTTGTACTGTGCATGCATGTGTGTAAATTAGCTCGTGCTACAACCCTGCATGTTTACATTTTGTATTTTGTACTTGATGTTCATTAACATGTGCTGTCCCTATCAAATAAACTATCAAATCAAACTACTGCTACAAAAGGTTCAGTCACTTAACTTTAGCCCCTTTTATGCATACAATGCTTATGTTTTGGCTGTGTTGCTCTTCTAGAAAAATAATCCTTTCAGGGTTGCCTATTGAAATACTGTACACCCAGGGGGCAAAATTTAAGCCCGCCACCCGCCAGGGGCGCTCAGTTTTTACCTTTGGCGCTTGCCACTGAGAGGTCTGCCCGCCGTGTGGCGTGTAGACGTGTAGTTCATAACGATACTCTTATTTTGAAAATCTGTGCGGGTCTCATTTCCGCCCCAAGCGCAGCTAGAGTCATAATATCGATGGCTCCGGCAGTTAGCAACATTCGGTTCGTATGATACTCTTATTTTGAAAAAAAACGTGGCAACGAGTCATATCCGCCCAGCCCTGCAGCGGGATACTATTGGCTTCTGCTCGTATCAACACAGAGGCAGTCTGCTCTAGTCTAGATCGGACCTCCATGAGCTACCGTTACTGTTTAAACAATGACCCAGTCAACTATTCACTTTTAGTTTAATACATGACGAGGCATTGTCTAACGGTATCTAGCTGGCTAGCTACTGATAGCTGCTGATATCAACAAATGCTCCAGCAATAGTCGACTCGAGTGCATAATACCTCCGTTCCCTCGTTAGCTAGCTCACGTTAGCTAGCTCACGTTAGCTAGCTCACGTTAGATCTATATGTCCCTGTAAACTAAATTGTCTTAACGTTATCTAGCGGGCTAGCAGTAGCTACAGATAGCTCCTGATATCAATGTCTTTTCTTATAACATTGATTCAATGCATATTCTAGCTGAGGGCTTGATGAATGTGATTTGACCAAAGAACCGTAACATTATACACCAATAGGGTCCAGCTGCAGCGCCGGAGAATCCTTGCATGCTGAATGTAGTGTATTAGTATAGGGTCTAGCTGCATCGCCGGAGAATCCTTGCTGGAGCTGGAGGCTACTCAAGTATACACACAGACAGTGGAGCTGTTTGCAGATAGCGAGCATTTTGACTTATTGCGTGGTGGCGATGTCTCGCAGATAATACAACTACAAGTATGATTATATAATATATATATTTTTTTTTTTTTAATTATATAAAATATATATATATATATTTTTTTTTTAATCAAAAAAAATTTGGCAGGTAAGAAAAATGCTTGGCGGGTAGATTCTTCCCATCTACCCGCCACTGGCCGGTGAGTCAAAAAGTTAATTTCGCTCCCTGTGTACACCTCCAGTACAGAAACATTGTTTGAGTTTGCGTGTCAGGTAGACCATTGATTGACAGTCGAGTCTGCCAATTACATCACACCGCTTGCACTCCGGCGCTGCAGCTGGACCCATTGCCCACCTCTGCTGTTGATAACGCTAGCCAAGTTATTATACACACAGATACACAGTGGGCCAGTGACTTTGGTGTAGGGGTGTAACAATGCATCGATCCTAAGGGGGAAATTCAACTGCATCGATTTGAAAATGTTAGAATATATTATCGCAATTTTAATGTGTACATGTTATGTTATTGTCATGTCCGTTACAGCCAACACACCGACATACGCTACTGCATCAACGTTATGATTAACAAAGCAAGGCATTAGTTTTGTTGCATTAACGTTATATTACTATTGCTATCAATAAATCTAGGTGTTCTAAAGTCTATTGCTATTGGTAAGAGAGAGACTATAATAAGTTAGTGTCTCGGAAAGTTTCAGGAAGTAAACAAGCAAAATGAGAGCTTCCGATTGGTCATTTGCTTTATTTCCCATGAAACCAGTCACTTCACTCTACTGTGATTGGACCGTTGGCTTGAGTGCAATGTGGGACTTGTAGTTTTTTAACGATTCTTAGTGGAAAAATAAAAAGTACGACTTAGGCTGTCATCAGCAGTTCGCACACCGTGCGCGTAATTGGTTTTTGAGGTTCGCACACAATTATTTTTAGGGGCATATGCGAGCAATATGGTCGCACTGTAGAGCCCTGTAATGTGTTAGTAACAGTTAATGTCATGCCCTGAGTGTAGTCATAAGTAACAGTTAATTTCCTGCCGAGTGAAGTCATAATGTGTTAGTAACAGTTAATGTCCTGCCCTGAGTGAAGTCATAATGTGTTAGTAACAGTTAATGTCCTGCCCTGAGTGAAGTCATAATGTGTTAGTAACAGTTAATGTCCTGCCCTGAGTGAAGTCATAATGTGTTAGTAACAGTTAATTTCCTGCCCTGAGTGAAGTCATAATGTGTTAGTAACAGTTAATTTCCTGCCCGAGTGAAGTCATAATGTGTTAGTAACAGTTAATGTCCTGCCCTGAGTGAAGTCATAATGTAGTAACAGTTAATGTCCTGCCCTGAGTGAAGTCATAATGTGTTAGTAACAGTTAATTTCCTGCCCTGAGTGAAGTCATAATGTGTTAGTAACAGTTAATGTCATGCCCTGAGTGAAGTCATAATGTGTTAGTAACAGTTAATTGCATGCCCTGAGTGAAGTCATAATGTGTTAGTAACAGTTAATGTCATGCCCTGAGTGTAGTCATAATGTGTTAGTAACAGTTAATGTCATGCCCTGAGTGAAGACATAATGTGTTAGTAACAGTTAATTTCACGCGGTGAGTGAAGTCATAATGTGTTAGTAACAGTTAATGTCATGCCCTGAGTGAAGTCATAATGTGTTAGTAACAGTTAATGTCATGCCCTGAGTGAAGACATAATGTGTTAGTAACAGTTAATTTCACGCGGTGAGTGAAGACATAATGTGTCAGTAACAGTTAATCTCATGCCCTGAGTGAGACTCAAGGAGGTTATGTTGAGATCAGCAGAAAAAGGTCTCAGATCATTCTTTTGTGTGCTGCTTTCCGTGTTGAGTTTTAGCGTTTAGTAGGGTTGGGTACCGAACTCTGTACTCTTAAGGTTACCGACCGAATTACATTTGGGAGAGGGAGGTAGGGAGGGGTTTTAGTTTGTGTGGTGTGTTTTGTGATAACAATGTTGAAATTGAGAAGTTTAGACTTCGTTTAGTTTTACAACTGAAATAAAAAAGAAATGACAACTACCAAAAAAGGTACCGTTGGGTATCGGTTCAAATGTGAACGGTACCCAGCCCTAGCGTTTAGCCTGTTACATCCACACTGCGCCCACTGTTGACACGCTTCATTGCATCTTGCGGTCAGGTAGTGTTAATTTCTGACAACGTGCACAAAGTACTATGCTCCAAAGGAACGCAGGATACGTGGCTCCACCCTCTTGCGCACGAAAACGCATATTTAAAAACAAGTATACCAAGACAATTAAGGTGAACAATCTTATTGATTTGTCAATTTCTATCGGACAGGAATTTGATTTACTATATCTAAGACAAACCGCTGTATTTTTTTTACATTACTATTATAACACTATACCTGTATATATATATATATATATATATATATATATATATATATATATATATATATATGTTTTGTTACCATCGTTGTTGTCATCCTTAGTATTTTTATTTTGTATTTATTAATTCTATTAAAATTTAAGGGCTCAAATAAATACACAGTCGGTAAAGACTTTGTCTCAAAGAGGAGGTGCTGTGACACATACTGGTGATGATAATAACAGAAATTATTGTTGTTTATAACCCCTACTCCTAACCTTAACCTCGATGGAGCCCTCACACCTCAACCTAACCTAAAACAACAGATAACAAAATAAATTATTTCAGTTTCTCCCCAACTAGGGTGTTGGGAAACACTCATATGAGTCACAGCTTGGGGAGAACCCTGAGCAATAGATGGGTTCACTGGAATTCCGTTTATAGGGAACAGTTTGGATGCAAGAATAATTTCCTGTCAGTTATTATTGCATTAGCAAACATTGCAACAGGAATTCAACTTGGGTCCATTTAGAATGTGTTGTCACTTTTCAACCGTCTATATATAGTGGATGTCCCCTGAATGGGTGCGTGTGTGCGTGTGTGCGTGCGTGTGTGTGTGTGTTACTATTGCTGAGGGACTTTCTGCTTTGACCGGTCCTCACTTTTAAGAGATTACTTTTAGACCTTTTGGGTTTGAATTAGGTGCACAGTCAATTATTGTAACGTTAGTCTAACTGCGTGTCTGTCTTGTCTGTCTGATAGCTAAAAGACCTGTAGCTACTATAGCTAACTAGGTGTCTCACCTTTCGGATGCTCCCACTGTGGCTGCCCTGCTCCACCAGGGCTGAGGTCAGAGGCATCTCGTCATCCGAGGCAGCGTCTGACAGTGACATCTCGAGCTCTCTGCGGGGAACGGGAATGTCGACGGTGCGGTGCCGTTAATTTATTGAATAGTTAAACGTGTCATTAATTGATTGATTGATTGGAAATTGTATTAACAGATTGCAGAATGGGTACAATACAGTACGGCTCAATACCCACAATTGTTAAGGGGGTGCAGACCAGAGAAAGACTATCGTCTTGTTTACATCAGGGTCCCCCATTTTCAATTCATCATAACTAATATAAGCCACCATGTCCTGAGCGTACCACGAATGAACGCCAAAGGCAACGAATAGCGTTGTGAGGTTAAAAAGTAACGACACACAGAGCTAGCTAGCTATTAAACCGAAATGTTATTAATAAACTCAGTCCACCACTTGCCTTGTCGCAGGTTCCTCCATCGTGAATCAAGAAAAGCTTGGCAGCGAAGGAAACGCTACATTTCCTAAACGGTTTTATGTGGTCCCAAACTGTGAACAAACTAAATGCGATGACTTTCGAAACGTGAATGGATATCTAGAAATCTTAATGAGCGCTACGCGAAGTAAGACGCTAACGTTACTAACTGGCGTCAACGTTATACTCTACTTATAAAAAAAATGCACCTCCTCCTCCTCCGCTCTCATTTCTTCAACTTGTGTAGCGTGAGCAGCTTCCACGAGGCGGGCTGTCCGTGTGAGAGTTACCCAATCACAGTTCACTCTACGAGAGCGACACTAATACGAACCATTCAACGTGCCGATTATTTCCAAATGACAGGACAATCTGACCAATTACAAGGCTCTTATGGGTCTACCCCCTTCCCTATCGACCGTTGTTATAGCAACGTCAGGGCTGTGGCTTGTTTGTTGCTGTTGTGTGTGTGCGTGTGTGCGTGTGTGTGTGCGTGCGCGCGCGTGTGTGTGTGTGTCATATCCCTCTAATAATAATAATAATAATAATAATGACTTTATTTGTATAGCACATTTCATACATGTGGATTGCAGTTCAAAGTGCTTTACATCAGTAAGAAATAAGACATACAATCAGTGTAAAACAAGCATCAAGAGCTCTCATAAAGTGGGATAAAATAATGCAGATATATTAATCAAATCATATCAGAACCTCACGTTCCAATAGGCTTCTTGAATTTCTGTAATCTGTTACAAAACATGATAAAGGTCATAGTATGCACCCAGCGATAGTGGGGCATAGAAATAAAAGTAAAAAAAATTAAGTAAAATAATAGCATTAAGGGTAAAATGAGCAGACATATAAAATCACAGTTTTTCACATTAGGTTCTAACATCCCAACAGGCCACCCTGTTTATGGTTTGATTCAGTTTTAGTATAATATGAAATGAGCACATGAAGTGCAGACATACTATAAAATCACAGTTTTTTTTACAGTGACAATAGTTCTGGATTACTGTTACTGTACAGTTCAAAGTCGTCTTTACCTTCTGTTTGGTATCCACAGTTTAAAACCTGACAGTCTTCCCTCCTGTTTGATACCCACTTTGACCATTCGAACCTCCCACTCAGGGCAAACCTCCCTCTCAGAGCACAGTTCTAGGCCTGGGTCTTACACCATTTGTCATAGTCACGGCGAGAGCCTTCCTCACCCCTCCTCCTTCCACACCATCACGGCGGAAGCCTTCCTCACACCTCATCCTCTCACACCCTTATATGGACAGCACGGTGGTGTAGGGGTTAACACTGTCACCTCACAGCAAGAAGGTCCAGGGTTTGATTCCCGCTTGGGGACCAGGGCCCTCATTCATCAACGTGTTCTACGCACAGATCTGTGCTTACCCTGTGCGTACGATCATTTCTAAGCAAAGAGTGGGATTCATCTATTTCGATTTGAACTTGACTCCGTGCTTACATCTACGCACAGGTCGGACCTGGCATACCTCGCGCCCAGTGGTAGAATATCGTTACTACGCATAAGCACTCCTCAGTCCTGCATTAGTTTCAAGGCGGAAATAAGCTTCCGTGCATTAGTGTTCAACTTCTGTATGACCCGTAATTCATTATAGTTCATTGTAAAATAGCGACAGTAGTGTAATTATAACGGGCTCACACGCGAACAAGAGGTTGGCCTGCTTGTTTGGCACGGGGGGGCAGACGCAAAACACCAACCTCCAAACGCGATTAGATATTGTTTCAAATAAAAAGCAAATTATTTTGTGTGTCATGTTTCCAAATAAGATTGGTCACGAAATGCTTTCTACTTCAATTTGTTGGTTAGAATAGATGACCTCCGTTGAAACTTCACTGAGACTAACAGTCTATTTGTGAGCTCCCGCACAGATGTGATGATAATAATAATAATAATAACAATAATAATAATAGCTTCATTTTATATAGCGCCTTTCAAGAGACCCAAGGTCGCTTTACATAGATAGGGGGGGGGGGGGAATAACAAAGTAACAAACATAGTGGACAGACACACAACATATATATATGATGATGGAATTCATTCAAGATCCTCTCCACCCTCGGGTCTTTGCCACCGCGGCACGGTCCATCGTGATATTGGAGATGGATCGACCAATAGACTGTTACTGTAGCTGTCAAAGCTCCATCACAAATGCAGTTGTGTGAATAGAAAGGGATTCCACTCAGTCAATGTTGCGATGCGCATTTGCCTGATACATGTTATTGCTGGATGCCGGGAGGAAGGCGATGCTGAATGTTTTCAATTCATTAAATAAAACGGATACTTTTTGCAAGGGTTTACTGACTGTCATACAAATGATCAACCAACTACATACTGTAACTTTTCAGTGCACGTTCTTATTTACATTGTGACCCGCACACAGACATGATGGAATTCAAGTTCATGTTTGTATTGATCACATATAGGCAGGCTACTTTAATCCCTGGGTATTAATCAAACAACATGGGAAAAGGCAGTCATATTCCAGCGCGGTCTTTATTAGTCGACAACAAAATAGATGCCTCTAAAAATCATATAGCCAATCGAACACAACTAATAAAGGCATTCATATTACAGCACGGTTATAATGACACACAACCAACGCCAAACAGTGGTCAACGAACGGTCTTTATTAGTATTTTGAGCTGTCCAGGCAGAATTGCAGCAATGGTCTTAGGGAGCCGTTGATATCTGACATCACCGTTTACAAATCCGCCTTTTATTTATCCCATAATACGCGATAGTGTTTTCTTGGTTCGACAGCAGTGAATTCTCCGTGGAGTTTCTCGGAGTACCGCTCGGGTCAGTCCATTATTTCACACCCCATGGGGGGTGTTTCCTCACTTTCATGACCATATATGGATAATCATGCACGAGCATTGACGGTAGAACAAAGTTCTACGGAGGAGCGTAGAGCCTGCGTACGCACCGTGTGATGAATCCCGACTTCCCTGTGCGTACACTAGTTCTACATTCCGTGCTTACGTGTGGAAATAGAACATATTCTACGTCCACGTTGATGAATGAGGGCCCAGGGCCCTCATTTATCAAGTTTCCTCAGAAAATGTTCTATTTCCACACGTAAGCACACAATTTAGAATGTGTGCACGCACAAAAAAAACAGGATTTATCACACGTGCGTACACAGGTCCTACGCACACCTGTCATGATAAATATCACCTTGGTCCTACGCCGAGGCTCGTGCACACTTTCACGTATTTGCATACCAAAACCGCCCCGATTAACCATATACGGTAATGGAACACCCCCATGAAATGTGGAAAAATGGACTAAACCGAGGGAAGCGTGTTATGAGACAGGCTGACAGACGTGTACACGTACGGTGATGTCGGATATGATATCTATTAACCATTGCTGCCTGGGCAGCGCAAACACTAATAAAGACCGTGCTGGAATATGACTGCCTTTTTCCGTTTTGTTTGATTAATACCCAGGGATTAAAGTTCTCCTCAATTTTATTCCAAATCGCGACGGATTTTCCGTCAATTTTCTACCTGCTGCATATGATTTCTAGAGGCATACAATCTATTTTGATGTCAGTATTGGGTAGCCTATATAAACAATAATACGAGAGCATATACAAGAACAATGAATCTCACTGCCATGTATGATGTAGCCTGCCTATGTGATCAATACATGAACTTGAATTCCATCATGTTTGTGTGCGTGAGCTCACAAGGCTGTTGTCACAATGGGTGGTACAGTAATAACAGTCTACACAATATCACGATGGACCATGCCATGTAGCCTATGTTCTATTATGACATGATCTGTGATGACAAATGTTCTAGAATGTTTGATTATGACATTAATAATAGTGTCAGCATGCCTATGATCAATAAAAACGCGAACTTGAATCCCATCATCATATTTACATAGTCTGTCCACTATCGTTATTACTTTGTTATCCCCCCCCCCCCATCTATGTAAAGCGACCTTGCATGGGTCTCTTGAAAGGCGCTATGTAAAATGAAGCTATTATTATTATTGTTGTTGTTATTATTATTATCATGTCTGTGTGCTGAGCTCAGTGAAGTTTCAACGGAGCGAGGTAATCTATTCTAATCAACAAATTGAAGTAGAAAGCATTCCGTTGTGGCCAATCTTATTTGGAAACATGACACAAAATAATAGTATGTCGCTTTTTATTTGAAACAATATTTAATGGCGTTTGGAGGTGGGTGTTCTGCTTCTGCCCCCCGTGCCAAACAAGCAAGCCAACCTCTTGTTCCCGCATGAGCCTGTTATAATTACACTACTGTCGCTATTTTACAATGAACTATAATGAATTACGGGTCATACAGAAGTTGAACACGCCAGTGTTGGAAGTAATGCACGGAAGCTTATTTCCGCGTTGAAACTAATGCATTAACTGAGGAGCGCATATGCCGTAGTAACGATATTCTACCACTGGGCGTCAGCTAAGCATGCTCAGAGCTGTGCGTAGACATAAGCACAAAGTCAAGTTCAAGTTAAAATTGATAAATCCCACACTTTGCTTAGAAATGGTCGTACGCACGGCTTAAGCACATATCTGTGCGTACGTCACGTTGATAAATGAGGGCCCAGGTTTCCATGATGCCAGTTACCCAGGTGGGGTATCTCCCGGGCCTTTCTGTGTGGAGTTTGCATGTTCTCCCCGTGCTTGCAAGGGTTTCCACCCGATAAGATAAACCCAATGGAAAAACATGCACAACAGATCGCTAACGCTGTGGCATCCTTGACGAAGACGGACAGGAGCACTTGGATTGGTCCCCGGGGCGCGGCTCACGTTGACGCCCTATCTGCTCCCGGCTGCCCATGGGGGGAAGGACAACAGGATGGGAAAAGTGCAGAGAGACATTTCATCTGTGACTCAGTTCATGTGTGTGTGTGTTCCTGTGGGTCGCCCATCTCGCGTGTGTGTTAAAATTGCATGACAAATAAAGACTTCTAGTCTAACAATTATTATCCGACCCCAGGATTCCCACGCTGCAAGTGGGACACTAATTAACACGGCTGTGAGGGATTCCCTCGTCGGCGAACTCCTACTTCAGCCCACGGATCCTGCTCTACCCTCGTTGCAGTGTTAACCTAACTTCCTAGGTACGACAACAAACCCTAGCCTTGCTACTCTATCCTTGTTGAAATACCTTGTCCTAATCTTGTTCTCTCTGTGCCCAGGACCACCGCTCCGGTACACCTCCCACCTGGACGCCCCGTGCTGCACAAGGAGTGCACCTGCTCGTGTCATCTATTGCACATTCATGTACCTGTTGCACATTCTGATATTGTAAACCTGTCTGCTTGGGGGGTAAACATTAAAGCCAACCTAAAACGCTCCATTCTCTTTCCTCCTGTGTTCTGATATTGGGCTCCACCAACCCCTGCCCTAACAGAACACTGCGACCAGATGTCGAGCCCAGCATCACAGGAGCCCGGAGAATGGAGAGTTCCAGAGGGAATTCCAGACAGTTGTCAAATGGACACGCCATTCTGGTAAACCAGCACACACGCACACTGGAGGAAACCACTGCCCAACTTGGCGCTCTCACGCTCAGCTCTGCGGAGCGAGACAGACAATGTGACAGTTTTGATGCATACGTCTCTGCCCAGCTAAACCCACCTGTTGCGCCCCCGCACAGAGAGCCCCATGTTCCCGCACCAGAACGTTACGACGGAGACGTCTCTAACTAAGTGTCATGCCTTTATTTTTCAATGTTCATTAGTATTCGGACAACAGCCGCAAACCTTCCAAAGTGATGAATCTAAAATTGCGTACTTGTCGGGTCTGCTCAAGTGTCCTGCGTTAGAATGGGCAACCACTCTTCACTTCAGTCAGTCTCCCCTCTGCAATTCGTACTCCGCATATATCGACAACATGCGAAAAGTCTTCGACCACCCTCCCGGGGGCTCAGATAGTTCTGCTGGTTTGTTCACTCAGTGTGTGAACTCGCAGGGAGGAGTCGGACTGTCGGAGGATACTGTGATCGCAGACATACTGTAGCCTGTAGTAGGCCTTGTGTATGTATGTATGTGACAAATAAACCTCTTGAATCTTGTCATATATTCAATCAGTTTCAGTAACTACAGTCTACAGAACACATATTGTAATGGACTCACACTTGTTGTTGTTGTTGTGGTCCGGCCAACCCAAGCTTCCATCCTTAGGGAACAGCCATGGGCAACGGATCTTCCACTCTCTCCATTGCTGGCAGCAGCACCAGCCCCTCCTCCTCCTCCAACCCTGCCCGGGCTGCCCCTCCCTGCCACTGGCGGGAGAGTCTGAGAGGACTCGGAGGAGGTGGTGGTGGTGGGGTGGTTATCTTCAGCATCTTCATGTTCTTCTTCTGTCGAGCTGTTACCCAAATTACCGCCATCTCCAGCTTCTTCTCTCGGCCTATCCTGTGTTCTGATACGACCGCAGGCGCCGACACAGTCACCGGGCGTTGTCAGAGACATAATAGTCCCCACCGCAGCAGCAGGTGTAACGGCGTCGCCTGTAGATGATCCCGCCTCCTGCTGCTCTGTCAAGTCGATTGGCTGCTTCACTTTCTTCGTGAAACCAAAATTGGTTAAAAGGCTTACTTGTTGCATTTTTCGTTTCGACATTATCCATTCCTGAGTGACCTTATTTACCTGTCAAACTATCACTGTCAAGTCACAGGTTACAACGTGGGTCAAGTTTGATTTGTGCCGTGCGTGCCTGCAGGCTGCAGCGCCGCCTCGCTCCGAATGGTAATTGCAAGAATAGCATGCATGTTGCCATATTACGGTGTGTGTGAATTAGTGCACAAATCAATAATCATACATCAAAATAGCCTATGTTTATTATTATACACGATGATGATACAGAAAATTACAGAAAAATTTGAAATGCATGGCAAAAGTAGCATTTATTTTCAGTAATTTAGAGACCCCCCAAAAATTCACAAATAATGTTTTCAGGGGAGCTGATGTCTGACCTAGGGGAGCTCACCCAGCTTACCCATGGTTCGCACCCTGTGTTCACTATTCGCCAGGGAAACCGCAGCGTGAGCGAATATGCAATTGAATTCCGTATCCTAACAGCGGGCTCTGAGTGGAATGACACTCCGTTACGAGGGGCATTCCGTCAAGGCCTCAGCGACGTTCTAAAAGACGAATTGGCGTCTAAAGAGAAACCGACTTCCCTGGACGAGCTAATTCATTTAGCCAGAGAACTGGACACGCGTCTTCGCGATTATAAATTATGCTCCCAGCTCCGGTCCAAATATGCAATTCAGTGCCACGCTGTGTTACAATGGCCAATCGCTTCCCCTGTCCGCGCTGGTTGATTCGGGCGCTGATGAAAATCTCATTGACGCTGGTGTAGTGTCCCGTTTCCGTATTGCTACAGACACTTTGCCTATCCCTCGCGATGCTCACGGTCTAAACGGGAGGCTACTCTCGTGGATAACTCGCCACACCAAGCCTCTCCGCCTGCTGCTCTCAGGGAATCATAACGAGGTTATCCGTTTTCATGTCACTAGTTCCCCCCATAATCCTATTGTACTCAGCATGCCCTGGTTGAAGTTACACAACCCAGTGATAACCTGGCCAACTGGTTCGGTCGTGAGCTGGAGCGCTCACTGTCACGCTACCTGCCTACAGTCTGCTCGGCCACCACTGGAGGGTGCTGGTTCTCACGTTCCCAACGAACCCATTGTCCTTTCCACTATCCCTCCAATTTATCATGATCTAGAGGCTGTTTTTAGTAAACAGCATGCTCTCTCCTTGCCACCCCATCGCCTGTACGACTGTGCCATTGACCTGCTCCCGGAAGCCCCGCTCCCCGCTAGTCGCCTGTTCAATCTCTCGCGCCCGGAGAGGGAGTCCATGGAGAAATACGTCCACGAGTCCCTGGCCTCTGGCATTATTACCCCCTCCTCCTCTCCTGTCGGCGCTGGTTTCTTTTTCGTTTCCAAAAAGGATGGCTCCCTTCGCCCCTGTATTGACTACCGGGGCCTCAACAACATCACGATCAAGAACAAGTACCCCCTGCCATTAATTAACTCTGCTTTTGAACCCCTGCAAGGTGCCACCATTTTTACGAAGCTGGACCTCAGGAATGCCTATCACCTTGTTCCGTGTCCGGGAGGGGGACGAATGGAAGACAGCCTTTAAGACCCCGCTCGGTCACTTCAAGTACAAGGTAATGCCCTTTGGGCTGACCAACGCCCCTGCTGTCTTCCAGGCCCTTGTCAATGACGTTCTCCGTGATGTCCTTAACCGCTCTGTTTTTGTTTATTTGGATGACATTCTGATTTTTTCCCGCTCTATGGAAGAGCACGTCCAGCATGTCCGCCGGGTCCTCCAATGCCTGCTGGAGAACAAGTTGTTCGTCAAGGCGGAGAAGTGTGAGTTCCACGTCTCCTCCATCGGGTTCTACATAATAGAGGGCGGCCGGATCCGGGCGGACCCCGAGAAAATCAAGGCAGTGTCCGACTGGCCCAGGCCCACCAACGTCAAGCAGCTCCAACGCTTCCTGGGGTTTGCTAACTTCTATCTGTGTTTCATCAGGGACTACAGCCGGGTTGCTGCACCCCTTACCTAACTCACTTCGCCCGCCGTGCCCTTCGTCTGGTCCGCTAAAGTGGACTCCGCCTTCTCCGAGCTGCATAGGCGTTTCACCTCCTCGCCCATCCTCGTCCAGCCGGACACGTCCCGCCAGTTCGTGGTGGAGGTGGACGCCTCAAGTACCGGGGTGGGGGCAGTCCTCTCCCAGCGCTCCGCTCTCGACCAGAGACTACACCCCTGCGCCTTCTTCTCTCGCCGCCTGACCCCGGCGGAGGTCAACTATGATATTGGAAACCTGGAGCTCCTGGCAGTCAAGCTGGCCTTGGAGGAATGGAGGCACTGGCTGGAGGGCTCAGAGATCCCCTTCCTGGTCTGGACGGACCATAAGAACCTCGCCTACGTCCAGACGGCCAAGCGCATGAACTCCCGCCAGGCCCGCTGGGTGCTGTTCTTCGGCCGGTTCAATTTCACCCTGACCTACAGGCCAGGCTCCTAGAACATTAAGCCGGACGGCCTCTCCTGGCAGTTTGTCCCCGAAGGGGGACCCTCACACCCTGACACCATGGTGGCAGACCTTTCCAGTAAGTTGTTCAAACGAAAGGATTATGTTAGACATGTCTTTATAAAACACATTTATAATCATCACCTTCTCTTTTTTCGCTGTATTGAATTACAAATCACTATTTATGTTAGCTAGCTGTTACCTGATGTTTGCTAGCATAGCTAGTAACATCAACCAGTGTGTGTGTGGTTGACTAGCAGAGGTGGGACCAAGTCATTGTTTTGCAAGTCTCAAGTCAGTCTCAAGTCTTGGTACTCAAGTCCCGAGTCAAGTCCCAAGTCAAGACAGGCAAGTCCCGAGTCAAGTCCCAAGTCAAGACTGACAAGTCCCAAGTCGAGTCCCAAGTCCTAACCTTTGAGTTTCGAGTCCTAAAGTCATAATAAAAATCACCAAAAAAATAATCACCAAAATAAAATCATTATCAACTTGTTGGCAAAACATAATCTAATTTCTATAAATGTCATAATATTCACAATCAGGGTTAGTCTCACAACTAGATACATTTGGGCAAGAGCTGCTTGAGAACCAGTTCAGGAGTATATTGAGAGAAAAAAAATCACCATATCCATTTTAAAGGTAGGATAACAATAACCAACATATTGTCTTCCCACTTGGACCAATAATTTATTTAACGTCTGCCTGCCCTGTATACAGTCTATGGCACATGATCCATAATAGCAGACCTCGGTTCAACTAACTACTCTACATTTTGGGGTATAAAAAATCATATCTATACCTTTTGGGGTATAAAAAATCTGTACTGAAATGACAAGGCATCTCTGCATTTCGTATATATATATATATATATATATATATATATATATATATATATATATATATATATATATATATATATATATATATATATATATATATATATATATAAGATTTGGTAGTTTATTAGGTATTATAATTAGGTAGGGCCTAATTCGTGTGCGAGTTCTCTCTCTCTACCTTGGATCAATGACAAAAGTATTTTGCAATTGTTTGTATTGAGCCGTACTGTATTGTACCCATTCTGCAATCTGTTAATACAAATGTCAATCAATAAAAAAAAATTAAGGAGCAGCAGTACTGTTAGACTACTGCTGGCCATTCATCAACCGAGACATTGCTGATTGTTTTATAGAATAGAATAGGAAGGGAGAGAGGACTGTCCCCTGCGGGGCCCCGGTGTTGCTGACCAGTCTGTCTGACACACAGCTCCGTAGGCGCACGTACTGTGGTCTGCCCGTCAGATAGTCCACAACCCAGGACACCAGGGGGGCCTCTACTTGCATCACCTCCAACTTCTCACCCAGTAGCCCAGGCCTTATGGTATCAAAAGCACTGGAGAAGTCAAAGAACATGACTCTCACAGTGCTCCCCGGCTTGTCTAGGTGAGTGTAGGCTCGGTTCAGCAGGTAGATGACAGCATCCTCTACCCCCAGTCGGGGCTGGTAGGCGAACTGGAGTGGGTCTAGGTGGGGTTTGGTCACCGGGCGGAGTTGCTCCAGGACTAACCTCTCCATAGTCTTCATTATGTGAGAGGTTAGAGCCACCAGCCTGTAGTCCTTGGACGTGCTGGGACGCGGGCACTTAGGGACAGGGACCACACAGGTGGTTTTCCACAGTGTCGGGACTCTCTGCAGCCTCAGGCTCATATTGAATATGAGCTGGAGCACATCACACAGCTGAGAGGCACAGGTTTTGAGTACCTTTGGGCTCACCCCATCAGGACCTGCAGCTTTGCCTGCGTGTAACTTGCTCAGCTGTGTACTCACCTGGTCTGCAGAGAGCTATACCGTGGGGATCTCAGGTGTTGGGGGGAGGAGCGGGTCTTCAAGCCGCGGGGGGCAGACAGGCTGCACCAGAGATGAGGGGGCGTGGGCAGTTGGGGGGAGGGAGGGGGTTGCTCGAGTTGAAGGGCTGAGAGGTGTAGGGGTGGGCAGGGCAACTGGAGTGGGGGGGGGGGGGGGGGGCAGACTGGCCGGGGCCGCTGTATCAAACCTATTGTAAAACAGGTTTAGCTCATTGGCCCGGTCCACATCTCCATCCACTCCCCTTCCCCCTGCCGGTTTAATGCCGGTTATGGTCTGCATTCCAGTCCACACTTGTTTGATGTTATTGTTCTCCAGCTGACCTTCCAACTTCCTCCTGTATTTGTCTTTGCCCTCTCTGAGGTTGATTCTCAGACGCCCCTGAACTCTTTTGACCTCCTCCCTGTTGCCTGCATTGAAGGCCCTCTTCTTCTCGTTCAGTAGGGCTTTGATGTCCTTAGTGACCCATGGCTTGTTATTAGGGTAGCAGGTAACAGTCCTAGATGGAACATTGGAGTCCACACAAAAGTTGATGTAGTCTGTGATGCACTCTGTGAGCCCATCAATGTCCTCTCCGTGGGGCTCACAGAGTGCCTGCCAGTCTGTGACCTTAAAGCCCTGTAGTGCCTCTTGAGCCTCCTCCGACCACCTTCTCACAGTTATTTTGGTCGCAGGCTGTCTTCTGACCAGAGGCACATAACAGGGGTTGAGGTGAACCAGGTTGTGGTCCGACCGGCCCAGCTGTGGTAGTGGTGAGGAGCTGTATGCCTCCTTGATGTTGGCATAAAGCAGGTCAAGGGTCCTGTTCTCCCTGGTGTGGCAGCTGACATACTGTGTGAAATTTGGTAGTGATTTATCCAGTTTAATATGGTTAAAATCCCCTGAAATGAGGATTAGAGCCTTCGGGTGTTTCGTCTGGAGACGTGCAATTGCGCCGTGGATGACGTCACACAGGGCCGTCGGGTTTGCCGAGGGGGGGATGTAAACGGCCATCATGATAACGTGGGGGATTTCTCTTGGCAAATAGTATGGTCTGAGTCCTACAGCTAACATCTCTATATCCGGGTCACAGTGTCGCTCTTTGATCATAATATGGCTGGGGTTACACCATCTTTTATTAATAAATAAAGCAAGCCCCCCTCCTTTACGCTTGCCGCTCCTGCGGTTGCGATCAGAGCGCACAATCTGAAACCCGTCTATAGAGACATTGCTATCGGGAATATCTGTGTGCAACCATGTCTCAGAGAAACACATAATGCTACACTCACGGTATTCCTTTTGACTGCCGGTAAGCACGGCCAGCTCATCCATCTTATTTGCCAGAGACCTCACGTTGCCCATGACGACGGAGGGAAGATATGGTTTAAATCTCCTCCTCTCCCTCCGTGCTTCAGCCCTCTTCTGTCTCGCACGTCGCCCTCTTCCTTGACATCCCCGAAAGCCACCGTTTGTCCTTAGTATCTCCTCCGGGAATATGTTTGATAACTCCTGGTTGGTTAGCTGGCTGCAGCGCGCCGGCTGGTTGCATAGCGACAGCAGCTGATCTCTCGTGTAAACAAAGGACGCTCCAGTCAGCTGTTGTCCGCTCGAGAGTTGAAAAAGTTATTCCCCCATCAGCCAGAAGGACAAAAACTCTTCTAAAACTATTCTAAACTGCATGTCTAGAAGGGCACGACTTAAATAAATAAGGACTAGTGTCCAGGTAAAAAGAATATGTACAATAAGGACGTAGAACTTGACAAAAAGTACAAAACGGGTAGAGCGATCTGCAGCAGCGGCCGTCTCAGGCGACGCATGCACAATTATTTTATATGACTACCAACTGCCTAGCCAGCCGTGTATCAATCTAGGATGTAATGATAACGTTACCACACTGACTGTGTCGATGGCTCTTTTAGTTACAGTGGGTGACAATATTGTCACAAGGAAAGACGAAATTACATACCTAGGTTCCATCCTTGAAGCAAATCTTTCCTGTGACAAAATGCCATCCAATGTAATCAAAAAAGTCAACCAACGAACTAGATTCTTGTACAGGATCTCCTCTCTGGTAAACAAGAATACCCTGAAGACTCTGGCAGGAGCACTCATTCAAGGGTACTACGACTATGCTTGCACCTCATGGTACCAAAATACCTCAAAGGCGCTAAAAACAAGATTACAAACATCACAAAACAAACTGGTCAGACTACTACTTGACCTTACTCCTAGAACCCACCTCACCCCTGCTCACTTTGACTACCTAGGATGGCTTAGAGTAGAAGACAGAGTACAGCAACTTGCAATGGGCCTGGTCTACAAGATACACTAAGATACCCATGTACATGTGAAAATACTTCCCAAAGGTCAGTGAATACCATGACCACAACACCAGAGGGAGCTCCACAAATCATGTTAAACCCAGATTCGGCTCAAACAAGGGACTAAACACGTTTAGCAATTATGCCACATCAATGTGGAATGCCCTACCCACAGCTGTAAAGGAATGTGAATCACTACCCACTTTCAAAACAACTCTCAAAGAACACCTAAGGGAGACTGCAATTCGAAACTGGCCCCTGTAAATGTCATACCCCAACCCCCTCCAATGTACAGTAAATGACCTAACCCAAGAATACACGAGACCCTCTTCTTAGAACCAAGTATGGTTTCGTCGATATTCCAATGTACAGTTTTGCTTGTACAGTTGTACAGTTTCCCCCACCCCGCCTACCTAACCCCCCCCCCCCCCCCACCCACCCACGGGAAACAATAGGTTTCAGGCGAGCAAATCGGCGACAGATGGCTGTGTGCTGATTCACTTTGAGGGGGAGGGGATTCCTGCAGCCGGAGGTACTGAGGCACTGAAAGACAACTGAGAGACCCAGTTAAAAAGGTAGATGATACTGCCACCTGTCTGGATTCGATCGTCATTGCAATTATAACGTAGGCAGCGGTACCAGGGAGACACAGGCAGGTCCGCACAAGTGTTTAGAATGGGAACATCGGAAAAAAGAAAAAAGGATCTAAACCCGAACTATCTCGGGTTTGGCGGTCAACAATTGGATTTGAAACCCGAACTATCTCGGGTTTGGCACAGAATGAGTTAAAGGAACACGCCAACTTTTTGGGAAACTAGCTTATTTGCCATCTACCCTGGAGTTAGACAAGCAGATACATACCCTTTTCTTCTCTGTGCATGCATTAGGTTTATGGAACAGCCGCACTGTTAGCCTAGCTTAGCGTCATTCACTGGATGTACTGTAGGTGTGCCAGTGTAGCTTAGTTCCCAACAGTCACGAAATACTTGCATTTTGAAAATCGAGGCTTTTGAGGTGATGAAATCACTGCGCCCAGGCAGCAGTGGTTCGGCAAAAAATTATTCTGAGTATATATCTGCTTAGAAAACGAAAATGTCAAATAATTGTTTTTATTTCTCCATGTGGTAAATACACAGGTCATAACATGTTTACAGGAACGTTTTCTAACTCCAGGGTAGATGGCAAATAAGCTAATTTCCACAAAGTTTTACTTTAAATAAATTCTGGAAAGGGCTTGGTAGGTTGTACATATTCTGATTCATACATGAATACACAAGTCTGGTATATGTTCACTAGCACAATGTGTAGGATTATAGTTGGAATATAGCAATATATTACACTTCACAATCAAATTACTGGCTGAGTTGGAGCACTGTAACGGCATATCTTTGTTATAAGTCCAGGTAAACAAACATTTGTTACATTTTATTCAACCTTTATTTAGACATGTTTTTTTTTTTACGATGATATTCCTCTTATGCTATGTCCATGTTGTCAGATTGGTTATTAGAATGTTGTACAAGTCTGTACATATACAGGTTTACACACACACACACACACACACACACACACACACACACACACACACACACACACACACACACACACACACACACACACACACACACACACACACACACACACACACACACACTTCTTGTGGGCGTTGAGTCCGATCCTTGAGCCGCACACCCGTCCACAGATGGCGCAAGGGAAGCCAGATACCTGGGGGATGCCAGCCGCCCGCTGGTGTCGTTGTGTGCGCCTCTCAGATCTTCTGTCTTGGTTTGCTTGGTGTATTTGGGAAACTGCAGTGGCACAAGTGACTTGCCAGGCTGATCTGTTGAGTGCCAGAGTTTCAAGCTGCGTGATGTTTGCACACTTTAGGAGGTCCCTGGTGTAGTCCTTAAAGCGCCTCTTTTGGCCTCCAGCAGCCCGCTTTGCTCTGTGGTAGATTTTGGACATAGATCATAACCATCATTGTTTATAAGAAAGGTCATAAGATTAAGTTTTGATTAGGAAAACAGCTGCACTACTTGTGTCTATGGCCACTCAAAATAGCCTGTTGTAAAAGACACTGTTTGAACAAGATAACCTTCTGCCCCTTAGGGAGTGATTGAACAATAGAAGCCATCTGGTTCCTAGGGTGGGACAGGAAGGAGAAGTCCTACACTGTAAACCCGCACGTTCAAAATAATCAATTAGTTTGAGTAGGGTATACTCAATATTCTATGAAAGTTCTACTAACTTGAATGTCTTGAGTTCGTGTGACGTGTTCTTATGTTTTGAGTAAATAAAACTCATAGTTTTTGATTGACTTGGAACTATTCACTTATTAAGTAAGTATAATGTAAAAGCATAACTTAAGTACAACTTAAGATAATTAAGTAGATACAGACTCTAAACCACATTATGTTTTGAGTAAATAAAACTCATAGTTTTTGATTGACTTGGAATTATTCACTTATTAAGTAAGTATAATGTAAAAGCATAACTTAAGTACAACTTAAGATAATTAAGTAGATACAGACTGTAAACCGCATTATGTTTTGAGTAAATAAAACTCATAGTTTTGGAACTATTCACTTATTAAGTAAGTATAATGTAAAAGCATAACTTAAGTACAACTTAAGATAATTAAGTAGATACAGACTGTAAACCGCATTATGTTTTGAGTAAATAAAACTCATAGTTTTTGATTGACTTGGAACTATTCACTTATTAAGTAAGTATAATGTAAAAGCATAACTTAAGTACAACTTAAGATAATTAAGTAGATACAGACTGAAAACCGCATTATGTTTTGAGTAAATAAAACTCATAGTTTTTGATTGACTTGGAACTATTCACTTATTAAGTAAGTATAATGTAAAAGCATAACTTAAGTACAACTTAAGATAATTAAGTAGATACAGAGTGTAAACCGCATTATGTTTTGAGTAAATAAAACTCATAGTTTTTGATTGACTTGGAATTATTCACTTATTAAGTAAGTATAATGTAAAAGCATAACTTAAGTACAACTTAAGATAATTAAGTAGATACAGACTGTAAACCGCATTATGTTTTGAGTAAATAAAACTCATAGTTTTTGATTGACTTGGAACTATTCACTTATTAAGTAAGTATAATGTAAAAGCATAACTTAAGTACAACTTAAGATAATTAAGTAGATACAGACTGAAAACCGCATTATGTTTTGAGTAAATAAAACTCATAGTTTTTGATTGACTTGGAACTATTCACTTATTAAGTAAGTATAATGTAAAAGCATAACTTAAATACAACTTAAGATAATTAAGTAGATACAGACTGAAAACCGCATTATGTTTTGAGTAAATAAAACTCATAGTTTTTGATTGACTTGGAACTATTCACTTATTAAGTAAGTATAATGTAAAAGCATAACTTAAATATAACTTAAGATAATTAAGTAGATACAGACTGAAAACCGCATTATGTTTTGAGTAAATAAAACTCATAGTTTTTGATTGACTTGGAACTATTCACTTATTAAGTAAGTATAATGTAAAAGCATAAATTAAGTACAACTTAAGATAATTAAGTAGATACAGACTGTAAACCGCATTATGTTTTGAGTAAATAAAACTCATCGTTTTTGATTGACTTGGAACTATTCACTTATTAAGTAAGTATAATGTAAAAGCATAACTTAAGTACAACTTTATTAACAGATTGCAGAATGGGTATAGAGGTGTGATAGGTGTGATAGGTGTGATAGGTGTGAGAGGTGTGATAGGTGTGATAGGTGTGATAGGTGTGAGAGGTGTGATAGGTGTGATAGGTGTGAGAGGTGTGATAGGTGTGAGAGGTGTGATAGGTGTGAGAGGTGTGAGAGGTGTGATAGGTGTGAGAGGTGTGATAGGTGTGAGAGGTGTGAGAGGTGTGATAGGTGTGAGAGGTGTGATAGGTGTGAGAGGTGTGATATGTGTGATAGGTGGGATCGGTGTGAGAGGTGTGATAGGTGTGAGAGGTGTGATAGGTGTGAGATGTGTGAAAGGTGTGAGAGGTGTGAGAGGTGTGATAGGTGTGAGAGGTGTGAGAGGTGTGAGAGGTGTGATAGGTGTGAGAGGTGTGAGAGGTGTGATAGGTGTGAGAGGTGTGAGAGGTGTGAGAGGTGTGATAGGTGTGATAGGTGTGAGAGGTGTGAAAGGTGTGAGAGGTGTGAGAGGTGTGATAGGTGTGAGAGGTGTGAGAGGTGTGATAGGTGTGAGAGGTGTGATAGGTGTGAGAGGTGTGAGAGGTGTGATAGGTGTGAGAGGTGTGAGAGGTGTGATAGGTGTGATAGGTGTGAGAGGTGTGAAAGGTGTGAGAGGTGTGAGAGGTGTGATAGGTGTGAGAGGTGTGATAGGTGTGAGAGGTGTGATAGGTGTGATAGGTGTGAGAGGTGTGAGAGGTGTGATAGGTGTGAGAGGTGTGAGAGGTGTGAGAGGTGTGATAGGTGTGAGAGGTGTGATAGGTGTGATAGGTGTGAGAGGTGTGAGAGGTGTGATAGGTGTGAGAGGTGTGATAGGTGTGAGAGGTGTGATAGGTGTGAGAGGTGTGATATGTGTGATAGGTGGGATCGGTGTGAGATGTGTGATAGGTGTGAGAGGTGTGATAGGTGTGAGAGGTGTGAAAGGTGTGAGAGGTGTGAGAGGTGTGATAGGTGTGAGAGGTGTGAGAGGTGTGAGAGGTGTGATAGGTGTGAGAGGTGTGAGAGGTGTGATAGGTGTGAGAGGTGTGATAGGTGTGAGAGGTGTGATAGGTGTGATAGGTGTGAGAGGTGTGAAAGGTGTGAGAGGTGTGACAGGTGTGAGAGGTGTGAGAGGTGTGAGAGGTGTGATAGGTGTGAGAGGTGTGAGAGGTGTGATAGGTGTGAGAGGTGTGATAGGTGTGAGAGGTGTGATAGGTGTGATAGGTGTGAGAGGTGTGAAAGGTGTGAGAGGTGTGAGAGGTGTGATAGGTGTGAGAGGTGTGATAGGTGTGAGAGGTGTGATAGGTGTGATAGGTGTGAAAGGTGTGAGAGGTGTGAGAGGTGTGATAGGTGTGAGAGGTGTGAGAGGTGTGAGAGGTGTGAGAGGTGTGAGAGGTGTGATAGGTGTGAGAGGTGTGATAGGTGTGATAGGTTGGTATCTATGACCTGTGCCTGTATGCTAGCATGACACTGTTGGTATCTATGACCTGTGCCTGTATAGCATGACACTGTTGGTATCTATATGACCTGTGCCTGTATGCTAGCATGACACAGTTGACCTATGACCTGTGCCTGTATTAGCATGACACGGCTGGTATATATGGACTCCTCAGTCTCTAGTTTCATACCACGTCTTGCTAGCTTTAAATGAGAGAGAGAGAGAGAGAGAGAGAGAGAGAGAGAGAGAGAGAGAGAGAGAGAGAGAGAGAGAGAGAT
>NC_140166.1:164724700-164879700 GCF_963971535.1 Notolepis coatsorum
GAAACAGAGGGAGAGAGAGAGAGGGATAGAGAGAGAGAGAGAGAGAGAGGGATAGAGAGAGAGAGAGAGAGAGAGAGAGAGAGAGAGAGAGAGAGAGAGAGAGAGAGAGAGAGAGAGAGAGAGAGAGAGAGAGAGAGAGAGAGAGAGAGAGAGAGAGGGGGGGGGGGGAGAGAGGGAGAGAGAGAGGGATAGAGAGAGAGAGAGAGAGAGGGAGAGCGAGACAGAGAGAGGGAGAGAGAGAGAGAGAGAGAGAGAAACAGAGAGAGAGAGAGAGACAGAGAGAGAGAGACAGAGAGAGAAACAGACAGACAGAGAGAGAGAGACAGAGAGAGAGAGACAGAGACAGAGAGAGAGAGAGAAACAGAGAGACAGAGAGAGAGAACGAGAGAGAGAGAGAGAGAGAGAGAGAGAGAGAGAGAGAGAGAGAGAGAGAGAGAGAGAGAGAGAGAGAGAGAGAGAGAGAGAGAGAGAGAGAGGGGGGGAGAGAGGGAGAGAGAGAGAGAGGGAGAGAGAGAGAGAGAGAGGGAGAGAGAGACAGAGACAGAGAGAGTGAGAGAGATGTTAATAAAGTTATTATATTATATATATTAAGTCCAATTATGTTAAAGAATTCGTTTAGAGAATTAGCTCAGCTCTGAGAAGTGAGAAAAAACGGCATGTGAAAATAATATTTCTGCAAGCAAGCAACAGGAAACCACTGTTGTGCGCAGATGCGCAGATGCGGAGGAATTCTGGGATGATACCTGCATACCGCATGTCGTGAGTTGCAGCAGCAGCCAGCAGCAGCCATCAAGTTAGCTGAAGCAGCGCACGTCAAGTTTCTTTCATGTGAGTATAAATATTTTTTTTATAAATTTGCCAATTTGCGGTTATCTGTGGTCATTTAATCTGTTCGGATATGCAATTTGTAGATGCAAATTGCGTGAGCTGCTAGCGCATCTTTTATAGTTAATGGCTGTTCAGTATAATTAAGCTAACTCGGTCTCCATTGTCTTCTTAAACAACTGCCTGCATGCATGCTGTGTGCAATTAAAATATTATGGCACACCGAAATGATGTTATTTCATGCAAAATATTAAGTGTTCGATATTGAGTCAAGTGCAAGTGTGAGTTATAGTGCAGGTAAACATGGCGTCGCCTTGCGTGCATGCATGCTGTGTGCAATTAAAATATTATGGCACACCGAAATGATGTTGTTTCATGCAAAATATTAAGTGTTCGATATTGGGTCAAGTGCAAGTGTGAGTTATAGTGCAGGTAAACATGGCGTCGCCATGCGTGCATGCATGCTGTGTGCAATTAAAATATTATGGCACACCGAAATTATGTTGTTTCATGCAAAATATTAAGTGTTCGATATTGGGTCAAGTGCAAGTGTGAGTTATAGTGCAGGTAAACATGGCGTCGCCATGCGTGCATGCATGCTGTGTGCAATTAAAATATTATGGCACACCGAAATGATGTTGTTTCATGCAAAATATTAAGTGTTCGATATTGGGTCAAGTGCAAGTGTGAGTTATAGTGCAGGTAAACATGGCGTCGCCCTCGTGCGTGCCATGCATGTCAAGCCGCATCTCCATTTTAGGTTTGTTTGCACATTATGTCCTATTATCGGGTTTGAGGGAGATTAATTTGGTTAGGTTGAGTGTCATGCAGGCGTCGCGTCCTCATGGCATGCATGGTCGAAGCCACATATCTCCATTTCTTTGAGCTTGTAAATTGATGTTTGTAATAGATATATATTTTTGACAAAAGGAGGTTTGAGAGAGATATTAATTCACGCTCTCATTCATCTCCGCTCTCTCTCTCCCTCCCTCCCTCTCTCTCTATCTCCTCTCTCTCTCTATCTCCTCTCTCTCGCTCTCTCTATCTCCTCTCTCTCGCTCTCTCTCTATCTCCTTCTGATTGATGGTTAAACATTCAAACTGTGAAAATTATGATCATGTTTTTGTAAGCTAATATATAGTATGAACTTGTTATATTGAGTTGTAAGTTATTCTGGTATATGTTTCATGGAGGTCTAAACGTTGTATTTTTTCCCTTGCCTTTCAGGTAGCAAGTGCTGCTGGGAAATATTCAAATGAGCCAAACAGTAAGCTGATTATTTTTAAATATAAAAACACATTTGTGAGATGGGACTGTATCGTTGAGACCAGAACATAGTTTATTAATCTGTTTCCACAGAGCTCAGTTTTTTCTCATAGTTCCAATATGGTAGTCTGGCAGTGTAAATTGTGTGCAGCTTCTTTGACTTCTAGAATACAGTTATTTAAACACTACAGACTGCAACACAGCCACTTTTCCAGAGTCAGTCCTCTTCCATGCCTCCATACTGATTGTATCTGTAAATTTAATACGCTAAATGCATTAAGTACTCATTTGTCAAGATATCATACTGCACAACTTAGCAGTAGACCAGAACAGAGTCTGAGCCCTGTGGTAATAAAATGCCCTTTGTGCGCATTTCGGGAACCCTTTTCTGAATCAATTTTCTTAAGTCATCTCAGAAAGCATTTAAAAAATAATGAAACAGTGACATGCCCATATAAGGATTGTAGCTATAGCACAAATGTTTACTCTTCATTCAATTGCCATAAAAACAGAGTACACCAATTAAGTCTTGCATCAGACTTAAAAGCTGTCGTTGTTGAGGATCCCCAAGACAGGATTTCTGAGGTCACTAGTGATTTGCATGAAGAATGTCCAGGCCAGAGCATAGAAGTGGTGGATGATGATGATCAATGTGACACTGACAATCTAAGAAATCAACTTAAAATGAAATCTTCCTTGTTCCTAAAGATGCAGGCTATCCTCCATGTCTCAAACACAGCTATTCAAGAAATAGTAGACCACTTGAATCAGGTCTTCTCCTTATCTCAGCCATTGATCAAGGAGTCAGTTAATGACATATTGCAGAGAAATGGTCACAATATTGCAGAACCTACACTGGATGAAGTTGTTGGCGCTGTCATGAACTGCAATGTTCTGTCTACATCTACCTCTGAAGGTGCAGAGTTGTGTTCAACCAAGCGCAGAAAAAGCTTTATGGAGCGCAACTATCCATGTGTAATGCCAGTAGAGTATCAGTTGGAGCAACCAGGACATACCAGCATGTATGTTCCCATCCTTTCAATGATTCAAGAGTTGTTTAAAAACACAGACATCCTTGACAAGATTACAGAACCAAATACTACATCTGGTCAATATGTGTCATGCTCTGATTGCTCCCATTTCCTTGAAAATGAGTTACTGTCAACAGGGAATCTCATCCTACCACTTCAGCTATATATAGATGATCTGGAAATTGCCAATCCGCTTGGCACATCACGTAAAATTCACAAACTTTGTGCTATATATTGGGTCCTTGCCAATGTGCCACCAAAATACCGATCAGCATTACACGCTATACAGCTGGCAATGCTGGTAAAAGTGACAGACCTCCGTAGGTATGGATATGCAGCTGTACTTGCTCCATTGCTGCGTGATGTTCATACTCTGGAACAAGATGGTGTTTTCATTGAAAGAGTTGGTCAGAATGTCAAAGGCACAATCTGGTGTGTTTCTGCCGACAATCTGGGCGCTCATGGATTCGGTGGCTTTGTGGAGTCATTTAGAGCAGGCTATGTTTGCAGATTCTGTCTGGCCACAAGTGAACAGTTTCAAACAACTAAAGTCAGAGAGGGAGAGTTTTCTCTGAGAACCAAAGTCAGCCATGACCTGCATGTACAAACTGCACATGACACTTCGAGCAGCCATTTTGGTGTTAAAGGTGGCTGTGTCTTACGTGAATCCCTGAATTACTTTCATACAATCACAGGATTTCCTCCAGATATACTTCACGATCTTCTGGAAGGTATGGTTCCCGTGGAGCTTTCTCTCTGTGTTAAAGAGATGATTCGGCGAAAGTACTTCACTTTAGAGTATTTGAACAAAAAGATTGCATCATTCCCGTATCAGCACGCTGATAAAGTGGATAGACCTCACCCAATTCCCCAAACATTTGTTTCTCGAGGAACAATAGGAGGCAATGGGCATGAAAATGCCACTCTGCTCCGACTGCTTCCATTACTTGTAGGCAGTGTAGTACCAGTGGGTGATGCAGCATGGGCAGTTTTGATGGAGCTGAAAGAGGTGCTAGAGTTAGCATTGTGCCCATCATATACTGATGAAACCTTAGACTATTTTCAGTGCAAAATCAGTGATCATAGACAGGTACTATTAGAGGTTTTCCCTGCAGTTAAACTCCGTCCTAAACATCACTATGTGGAGCATTATCCCGCTCTAGTTAAGTGCTTTGGACCCCTGCTGCATGTTTGGACCATGCGATTTGAGGCCAAGCACCGCTTTTTCAAAAGAGTGGTGCATGACACTCAAAACTTCAAAAATATCTTGAAGACGATGGCAATCAGACACCAACACATGATGGCATATCATTTTGCTTCACCATCATATTTCAAGCCAAAAACCCAGGCATCCAGGGTTGACTCTGTTCTGGTTTCATCTCTACCAGCAGTATCTCAGGTACACATTAGAGGACACACAGTTAGTGACACAATCTACCAGACATCAAAGGTAACCATTGATGGCACAGACTATGTCTGTGGAATGTTTCTCTCCGTCAGAGTCAGTGGTGGACTGTCTACATTTAGCCAAATAGAACAGATCTACCTTGTGAATAACGAGGTTTCTTTTCTGTGTCGAGACTATGACTCCTGGTATATAGAACATCTTAGGTCCTATGAGCTGTCAACCACACAACCACATCTGTCCATCTACCTACAGTCTGGTCTCAATGATACAGTCCCACTCTCAGCATACAAGATCGATGGTCTGCTGCTGCTGACTCCCAAGCGATTCATTCAAGTGAAACGGAACTGAGTCCAGCTAATGGTGAATAGTTATTTTATTAATCAATTATTGTGTCTTTATTCACTCGTTGTGTAATTGACCAGTTTATATTCTGTATAAGTTCATATTCTGTATATGTTAATAATGACGCTTTCTGTGTTGTGTTTATGATTACTCCTTAGGTCCTTGAGCTGCTGTCTGTCGACCGGACCACATCTGTCCACTGTCCATCTACCTGCAGTCTGGTCACAACGAAACAGTCCCACTCTCAGCATACAAGATCGATGGTCTGCTGCTGCTGCTGCTGACTCCCAAGCGATTCATTCAAGTTTCCATAGCACAATGGCAGCTAGCCTCCCCACAACCCATGATCCTTCGTGTTGTTGAGCCAGACCGGGCTAGAAAATTAAAACTCAGTTCACGACCCGCCTCTGTTGATGCACTGATCACGATTATAAAAGAACTGTTGGAAATAGACCTTGACTTCAGTTTGCTGTATGAAGATCCAGACTTTGATGGGAAACTTACTTCCCTTGATGACATTACGGAATTGCCACAAAAAGCTGTTGTGCACATTTCACTTTCGCTCGACTCCAGCTCTCTCGCATCTACTGATATACTTTCAGATATGTCATCTCCAGAACGTCTAAGCAGATGGCCTCCAGGTCCTTTTCCAGTTCCTACATTTGCATTCGATGTTGAGCTGAAACTTAGAGACGGAAACAACGAATTTGAGAAGAACAAGAGACACCTTAAGTTGACAAGAGACCTAAAGCACGACATCTTAGAAAAGCTTGCATCTACAATGTATGCTTTCAAGGCTTATCCAAGTGATAAAGAGATAGCAGTGGCTTCTGCGGCTCTTGTCGCCAAACATCCCTGCTTGAAGGAAGCAGGATCTGAGACCGGCTGCAATGGATGGAAGAACAGCATCAAATTCAAGATGGGCAATTTCAGGAACAAGCTGAGACGGGCAGGATGTGAGGAGGTCATTGTAAATGCTGGAAAAAGAGGTAGAAGCAATCCTGATGGCGAACCTTCACATTCCAACATTAAAAGACCCAAGCGAGCAGAAGTAAACTTCCTACCCAACTATCCCCAAGGAGAGGATTCCTTGAGGCTTGAGCAGTTGAGGCAGACAATTGCTGAAGAAGTCAAGAAGACTGAGAAGAACCTGCCCCTCATTAGAAAGCTGATGCAGACCACATTTGCCCTGCGCCGACAGACCATAGTGAAGTCCAGCCCACCAGTGAAAGAGCTCATGGACCTCTGGCCTGCTCTAAAAAAAGTGTCTGAGGTAATATAGATCAGCTCTCTCTTTCCTGTGTTAACATTTGGCACATTCTGTGTGTTTTAAAGTGAAACTTGTGATTCTTAAGCCTGGTTTATATACTCTAGCGGCGCATCTGCGTGTGTTCTGTGCGCCCCCGCGAGCTAGTCATCAGCGACCGATTCCGCAAAGCATGTAATGACATGGTTGACCAGAAATCCCGCCGTCATGCTCTGAAGCCCAAACCAAACAAAGTAAGAGATCCACCAAGTTGAAGTGACTAATTGATGTTGATATACTATATTGTCCTGCTGTTTTTAAATATAGGTGTATGCAGAGTTCCAGCTGATTACCAACCAGAACCTGCCCAACACATTCTACGCTGAGCTTGACCGCCATCTTCCTCGACTGATGACGTTATTCAGACAGAAGGCGTCCAAAACTGGGAACACAGCAGATGCTTTGGCTCACATTTTAAAAATCCACGATGAACAGGTGAATAGATTATTAAACATGTCATAGGTCGAACCTCTGTAACATTGAACAGGTTCAATGATTCAAATGAGCATTTGAATTTTACAATTAGTCCACCATTGTGTTTGCCATTTTTCTGATTGCATTAAAGATGTGAACATGTTATTTGTGGACATATCTGATTGAACTGTTTAAAATCCGCTTTGTTCAGTAAACATTTCCATATAATACAATTCTTTTTCTTCTTCTTAATCTTACATCTTAATAGGAAATCCATGATGTTCACACCAGGCGTACCACTGTTCTCCATGCCCTGCCTGTGTATCTGCATGAGGAAGTCGCTGGATTTTTCAAAACCTGCACAGTGAGTCTGAGTAAAAATAATTTACAGTACAACTGTATATTAAGTGAACAGTTAATCAAAATGCTAAGTATCAGTCTTCCTTCCTTCCAGGTCTCCCTTGTGAAAGAGATATTTGATCTCGACGGGACTAACCTGGTTAAATAAAAATAACCTTCTCACCAAAAAAATTGTTCTAACTAAAATATAAACAACTTACAAACACAACTCCATATACTTAGCGTTGTGCTGCACTTTGTAGAAACCATGGATTTATTTGTGATTATTATGTCTCTTTCATTCCTTCAGGACACGTCTGATGACCCAGAGCTTCAGGGTGTTGCAGTGGCCCTCCTTACTTTCATCAGTGACGACCATGACACAAGTCCAGTTCACTTCACTTTGAAGGTATTATTTTGACATGACAAGGAAATTAATACCTCACCCCACATCCTTCTTTCAGATGAGTTTCTATTCCTTACTGTAATCAGTGATCATGACACAAGTCCAGTTCACTACCAGCCTGTGACAATCTCTATTGTCATTGAAAGTCATATCATGATCAGCTTCCCCAGATTTGGTGATTCCTTCCTGTAATGTTTGGACTAATCTATGCACTACCCCAAAGCACTTACCAACACCTCAAAAGTGTGTCTATAGAAACTCATCTGAAATGTCTTGTCATGTCAAAATAATACCTTCAAAAGTTGCTGTACTACTTTGCAGATGTTCAGCCAAATAGGTCCAAACTACTCAATGTACCTTGTTCTTTATTTTTTATGTAATATGTTTACATTTGAGAGTTTTACAGTTCGAATTTTCTTAACTGTCTATAGCTGGCATTATTGTAATTTCATCCAAGTAAGTTTTAGAGTTGAAAGAGTTTATCAGAATCTCAAAGGCAACATCCAAGTCCCAAACGTTTGTTTCTCGAGGAACAATAGGAGGCAATGGGCATAAATGCCACTCTGCTCTGACTGCTTCCATTGCTTGTAGGCAGTGGTAGAGTTAGTGTTCTCAGTACAGAGTACAAGGCGATATACCAGGAGCCATAAACGCAACACAGAAGCGTTGGAAATTAATACCTCACCCCACATCCTTCTTTCAGATGAGTTTCTATTCCTTACTGTAATCAGTGATCATGACACAAGTCCAGTTCACTACCAGCCTGTGACAATCTCTATTGTCATTGAAAGTCATATCATGATCAGCTTCCCCAGATTTGGTGATTCCTTCCTGTAATGTTTGGACTAATCTATGCACTACCCCAAAGCACTTACCAACACCTCAAAAGTGTGTCTATAGAAACTCATCTGAAATGTCTTGTCATGTCAAAATAATACCTTCAAAAGTTGCTGTACTACTTTGCAGATGTTCAGCCAAATAGGTCCAAACTACTCAATGTACCTTGTTCTTTATTTTTTATGTAATATGTTTACATTTGAGAGTTTTACAGTTCGAATTTTCTTAACCGTCTATAGCTGGCATTATTGTAATTTCATCCAAGTAAGTTTTAGAGTTGAAAGAGTTTATCAGAATCTCAAAGGCAACATCCAAGTCCCAAACGTTTGTTTCTCGAGGAACAATAGGAGGCAATGGGCATAAATGCCACTCTGCTCTGACTGCTTCCATTGCTTGTAGGCAGTGGTAGAGTTAGTGTTCTCAGTACAGAGTACAAGGCGATATACCAGGAGCCATAAACGCAACACAGAAGCGTTGGAAATTAATACCTCACCCCACATCCTTCTTTCAGATGAGTTTCTATTCCTTACTGTAATCAGTGATCATGACACAAGTCCAGTTCACTACCAGCCTGTGACAATCTCTATTGTCATTGAAAGTCATATCATGATCAGCTTCCCCAGATTTGGTGATTCCTTCCTGTAATGTTTGGACTAATCTATGCACTACCCCAAAGCACTTACCAACACCTCAAAAGTGTGTCTATAGAAACTCATCTGAAATGTCTTGTCATGTCAAAATAATACCTTCAAAAGTTGCTGTACTACTTTGCAGATGTTCAGCCAATAGGTCCAAACTACTCAATGTACCTTGTTCTTTATTTTTTATGTAATATGTTTACATTTGAGAGTTTTACAGTTCGAATTTTCTTAACCGTCTATAGCTGGCATTATTGTAATTTCATCCAAGTAAGTTTTAGAGTTGAAAGAGTTTATCAGAATCTCAAAGGCAACATCCAAGTCCCAAACGTTTGTTTCTCGAGGAACAATAGGAGGCAATGGGCATAAATGCCACTCTGCTCTGACTGCTTCCATTGCTTGTAGGCAGTGGTAGAGTTAGTGTTCTCAGTACGGAGTACAAGGCGATATACCAGGAGCCATAAACGCAACACAGAAGCGTTATTATTAACATATACAGAATATGAACTTATACAGAATATGAACTGGTCAATTACACAACTAGAGTGAATAAAGACACAATAATTGATTAATAAAATAACTATTCACCATTAGCTGGACTCAGTTCCGTTTCACTTGAATGAATCGCTTGGGAGTCAGCAGCAGCAGACCATCGATCTTGTATGCTGAGAGTGGGACTGTATCCTTGAGACCTTGTAGGCAGTAGTATACTGCCCTGTCGAGGGCTAACCGCAGTAACTTGAAAAAAGTAAAAATTTAGTTATGAGTGAAATTGACCTTGTCAATAAATGTTTTATCTTGTGACCAAGTTTCAGATGTTAATGTCGCTCAGTTTTGGAGATATGGGGTTTTAAAAACTGCAGTAACTACAAAATCACACTCAAAACCCAGGCAGACCGCAGTAACTTCCAAACAGTGAAAAATGGCTTTAAAGTGTTTTGACTTGCCATCCAAAATGTGTTATAGGTAAATAGATGATAGTACCCAGATTTAACATGTATTAATGAAGTAATCTTTAGGCATACAAAAATATGACACAATTATTTTAATTAACCCCAAAAAAGCAGATATTGCACTCTGCTGCACGATTTCCTTAAATAATTATACAGGTAATGTACAGGCAAAGTGCAGTAACTTCAAATGCAATGTTGTTTTCCCTCCAGCTTTCATAACTTAACCTAGCCATTTTGAAAATGAAATTTAATACCTGAATATATTGGAATGACGATGATCCAAATAAAATGGCTAGGTGAAGTTATGAAAGCTGGAGGGAAAACAACATTGCATTTGAAGTTACTGCACTTTGCCTGTACATTACCTGTATAATTATTTAAGGAAATCGTGCAGCAGAGTGCAGTATCTGCTTTTTTGGGGTTAATTAAAATAACTACGTCATATTTTTGTATGCCTAAAGATTACTTCATTAATACATGTTAAATCTGGGTACTATCATCTATCTACCTATAACACATTTTGGATGGCAAGTCAAAAAACTTTAAAGCCATTTTTCTCAGTTTCACTGTTTGGAAGTTACTGCGGTCTGCCTTGACAGGGCAGTATAGTTAGTGTACTGTATAGTGTTCTTAGTACAGAGTACTGTAGTGTTCTAGTTATCATTCTGCAAACATAGCCTGCTCTAAATGACGGATGGTGCCTCTGACATTCTGACTAACTCTTTCAATGAAAACACCATCTTGTTCCATGATACATCATGGAGCAAATACATGCAGCTGCATTTCCATATGTAGGTATGTGCACTATTAACAGTATTGCCAGCTGTATAGCATGTAATGTGGATTGGTATTTTGGTTCCACATTGGCAGGACCCAATATACAGCACAACGTTTGTGAATTTTACATGTGCCAAGCGGATTGACAATTTTCAGATAATCTATACATTTTATTCTGTACTGTACATAGATACACTGTGTTATCCCAACGGTCACAATAGTTGCCGTCAACATGTTTGCTCATTCTATGACCACACTATACAAATTTGAGTAATTCAGCCAGGATGTAAACGCCCCTAGTCATGTGCACTGCACATATTGAGACCCTTTATTATTTCAATATTTGCTGGAAATACATTGATACATCATTCAGTAACATTTTCAGAGCCTTATAACAAACATTATTACACTATTGTGACCAGAGGGATTAAATGTGTAATATACATTACATTGTATGTACATGTTATAACATGCAGGTATTTATTTTCTATATATATTTTCTATATATATTTTCAATTTTAACATTGCCATAATGTTGGAGAGGGCAACACAATGTTTTTGTAAGATAAATAGATGTATACTCTTTGAATAGAAATAAATATAAAGAGTTTGAAGTTGTAACACAATGTTTTTGTAAGATAAATAGTTTCGATGAAGAACAAAACCTCCTAAATGCATACAAAAAAAGGGGAAAACTTCATATCTGCACTTTGCAAGGCACTAATACCTGGTCGGTATTGTTAACATATATAGTCCAAAAACAGTGTACGGTGTTTACAGTGTTATTGTACATTGCTAACATACAGATTATATATGTATACTCTTTTATACTCTTTGAATAGAAAAAAATAAAAGAGTTGTTTGAAGTTGATATAATGTGCTTGTGTAGTTATTTTTCTGTTAACTTTTTCACATGGATTTTAAAACTGAACCTTAAGTTATAGTAACTGCAAATATTTGAGTTGATTAACTTAGAAATTTGAGTTGATTAACTTAAAAGAAATGAGGCATGGGATGGCCTCAATGTCGTTGAGTTCTGTTAACTTAATCACATGGATTTAAGGTTGAACCTTAAGTCACAGTAACTGAACATATTTGAGTTGCCTCCACTTGAGAACCTTAAGTCACAGTAACTGAACATATTTGAACTGCCTTAACTGAGAACTGTAAGTCACAGTAACTGAACATATTTGAGTTGACACCACTTGAGAACCTTAAGTCACAGTAACTGAATATATTTGCATTGCCTTAACTGAGAACTGTAAGTCACAGTAACTGAACATATTTGAGTTGACACCACTTTAGAACCTTAAGTCACAGTAACTGAACATATTTGAACTGCCTTAACTGAGAACTGTAAGTCACAGTAACTGAACATATTTGAGTTGACACCACTTGAGAACCTTAAGTCACAGTAACTGAACATATTTGAACTGCCTTAACTGAGAACTGTAAGTCACAGTAACTGAACATATTTGAGTTGACACCACTTGAGAACCTTAAGTCACAGTAACTGAATATATTTGCATTGCCTTAACTGAGAACTGTAAGTCACAGTAACTGAACATATTTGAGTTGACACCACTTGAGAACCTTAAGTCACAGTAACTGAACATATTTGAACTGCCTTAACTGAGAACTGTAAGTCACAGTAACTGAACATATTTGAGTTGACACCACTTGAGAACCTTAAGTCACAGTAACTGAATATATTTGAATTGCCTTAACTGAGAACTGTAAGTCACAGTAACTGAACATATTTGAGTTGACACCACTTGAGAACCTTAAGTCACAGTAACTGAATATATTTGAATTGCCTTAACTGAGAACTGTAAGTCACAGTAACTGAACATATTTTAGTTGACTCCACTTGAGAACTGTAAGTCAGAGTAACTGACCATATTTGATTTGACTTAACTGAGAACCTTAAGTCACAGTAACAGACCATATTTGAGTTGCCTTAACTGAGAATTGTAAGTCTTAGCCAACTGAAAACATTTGAGTTTATCAACTTAAAAAAATTGAGGCCATGTATGGCCTCAATTTTTTTAAGTTCTGGAAACTTATTCGGGTTTACAGTGTAGCGAACACAATGAGGTGATAAGGTTAACAGGGTCAAAGTGCCCATGAAGTGTTCTGTATCGTTAGTGGCTTAGCTTGGCATCGCTACTGCACTATCTCGCGTACGTGCACGCGTACTGAATAAACCACAAATGTACCTCTAATACCAGTATTAGTCTGACCACACCCCTCATCAGCTTACCTTCATAAGCAGGTGTGTGGTCACCTGCTCTCCTCCTTCTCGCTTTCACCACAAGGAAGAGGTGCCTCGGTAGATCCCCACACTTGACACCATGATGGAAGAAATTGGATTAGGAACAGCTTGGGAAACAAGGATACGTTGACATCATATCTTTATTTTCTCTCTCACTATTTTCGAGAAAATACGGCGATATTGTCTTCGTACTGGAGTGTCTAGAAGATGATGATCATTCTACAAACCCTCCACCGGTTTTCGTATTGGGAGCACGCCGCTGCATGCTTCTCAACTGCAGTTCCTTGCTGTGTTTGTTGGGGTGAAACCTGTCAGGCCACAGCTGAACTGTCGGACATGCCGCTGTTGTGAGGAGCGGTGCGTTCCAGGTTGGGTGAGTAGTGTTTGCTGGCGGGCTCCACTTGTCTGTTAGTGCTATGGGGGCTACTTGACAAAGTTTATGGAAACCGGCCCCAGGCTAGGGTCCTTTGTTTAGCCGTCTAGGCGACAGAAGGCCTTGGTCTGGCGACCATTATAGTTTTAACTAGTGGGCCGCGACCATTGACACTGGTGATCCCTGTGTGTTCTGGACGAGTGGATTCTCTCTGTCACCGTGTTAAGACCCCATCTTTCATATCCAAATGAGAGTATTCCTTCACGAGGGGATATGTGCATGTAATGTGCGATAGCGGCAGATTCATGTTCAAAGTCAGCTATACAGGCCAGTTGGTACTGTGCTGATTCCGCCGGACGTGTTAATGTCACCGTTGTGAAGCGGTGTTGACGTCTTGTTTTCTCTTTTCTCTTAAAAAGTGAGGAGGGTTCAGAACGGCGGCCTGTCTGGGTGAGTGTTATGTCATTGTTTACATGTTCATAGCTTACGGTTAGCCGGTCGGTGGCCTGGCGCGGGGTAGCTTGGCTTCTCGCGCGCCGCCGGGAGCTCGCTCCTGATCGCGTGCGTCGTAGATCGGCGTCTCGCGAGCGGAAGCAATAGCACCCGAACGGTTGGAGCAGCCGTTAGCTTGATGCTATTCTGTTGAACGTGCTTTGATTTTTAACATGTTTTACACTCTTGACCACGACGTCATCCTTGACAGGGGATGTTCGTCGACCCTGCCTGAGCCTAGACGGGGATTGCGTCAACAAAGAGGACTGTAGCGACTGGTGGAGCGGCGACGCTGCCCGGATCGAACAACACGGGACGGCTGTGTTCTACGGTGGCTTGTGACTGCACTTCGCTGATCTGCGTTCCGGGCAGGTACGGGGTTGGCCAGACCTCATAACACGTCTTCTGGTTTTACCTTGCTAAATGTATTGTGAATAACGGTGTTTTTTCCCAAAACGTGTGTTGTTGCAATGCATTTGAGATACGTTGCGGGTTGTGTGTGAGCTGTTTTTGTCACTGGCAGTTAGCTTCTCCGTGCAGGTCGTGATGTATTGATCTGGTTGTTGTGTGAGAAACATCATGGTGTTTATGTGTACCGTGTACTCACTACTAAGGCAACTAACCTATGAAGCTATGCTTGGTGACGAGTGAGTAAAAGAATGTTCTTTCTCAGACTGTAATGACAATGAACAGTGAGTTCACACATTAACAGGTTTTCCTGTTTTAACTGGCCGTATTGAGGGTAAAATAGGAGGATTGTGTTTCCCCCCCCGGTTCCCTGGGGACTTTATCACCTCCTATCAGACATGTTGTGCATTAATTGTGTCTTTTGTGTGGTAGGGATACGATGTAACTCTCAGCTTGATTGCTGAGGTTGTGCTAAATCTGCTGGAGAAACTTATTTCCTAAAGGGAAATTGGTTTGGTTGCTGTCATGTGTGCTTAGCAAGGCCTGTGGTCGATACTAATCAAGAATGATGTATTCTCTCATTGTGAAAAAAACGGCGTTCCTCTGTTGAGTGTTTTTGCCATTTTTTGTAGGTGATGATGGGTTGTGTGTGTCATGTGACCTACAACTGGGTTGTACTGGCCACAGAAGCACATGTGTATGTTGGACCGGGGTTCTTAGAGCCCTCTCTATTCTGTGTTTTTCCTTAGTAAAAATCAGATAGCAGGTTAGCTCGTGCGCTGTGTGGAGCTGTGACACGCTTCATAGAGCTGACTATGACTGTGTCATATTCTCTTTTTGTCGTTACGTCGTATCATGGGTGTGGGGTCGTAAAGGGGTGAACTGGTAACCTTTCCTCTCCCCATTGTTCTGTCGGTCAGGGGTACACCCCCTGTCCTTCAAGGTTCCCGTCACGTGGCGGTTCGGCACGTTACGGGGGGGGGGGGGGGGGGGGGGGGAGGGAGTTCCTGGTCCCACGGCCTGGTATATTGGGCGTGTGCACCGCAGGAATTCCCCCGCCATAGAGTACGTCACCGTGCGCGTCTCTGTTGGTAGGACTTCCGTGTGCTGTTCAGGTCCATGTGATGGATCTGTTTTCAGGGGGGGTGGTCAGGGCTCCTCCTCACCAAGCGCCTACTCAGGCCTTCTGTGAGTTCGGACTCCTTCTTCCATGTGAGGAAGCCTCCATCAGAGTACAGAGCCTTCCTCCTCAGATTGTCAAAGTGAGTGGACCCTCTAGAAGGGTCCTTTTCTATTGTATGTATATTCGATTCAATTCGTTTATTGAGTGTGTATGGGTTCGGTGCCTCTTCCCCGGAGGCCCTAAAACCAGTTTTTTACATGGCTCAAGGTGCAATATATTCTTTTCAATCTGTACAGCTCGCGTGGGAAGTCTCTCTGGGGATCCCCGTCTCTTTCCTATGGGAGGGTGGTGGGATGTAAAAATGTGAACATTTTTTACCCCGGCTGTGTAGACTGGGATACATACTGTTGATGCTTCCTTCTTTCTATTCCAGAAGTGTTGGAGTTAGGGAGTGTCACACCCCTCTTGTCGTTCCCCTGGGCGCCTTGGGGATTCAATGACAGGTCTAAATAGCCTGTTCATTGATGGGGGTGTGTCCCGACGCACGTATAGTGCTAGCTCGCTGTAAACAGGCGATTGACTGGCACGCCTTAGTTGCTTGTGGTTGAAACAGCGTTTTTATAAAGCAACTGAGATGGGGGTTTTTCCTCTTCCGGCGACCACATCCCATGACCTGGGTGGGTTGTCGACGGATTCTCGTTCATGTCTGGGGGATGATGACGGGATGGATCTGAACATATGTAGTGGGGTCTCACGCCCTTTCGTCCCGACGTCTGGGTGGCGCCTTCTTTTCATGTTAAGATCAACACGCATATCTGCCCTTCTCCTGGAGTAGGCATGTCGGCGTGGTTAGGGCACGGGACTGGTTCTGGTCACGCTGGTCCAGATCAGTTGAACCCGTTGTCCGCCGGGGATGCAGATCTGCTGTTCTGGTACCCTGAGGGACTTGGGCTTTTTTCAGGGGGAAAAATGCCAGGTCGGTCTGGGTGTCACAGGGTTAAGCGCTATGGAGACCCTGGTTGGGTATGTTTTTACTCAGCACTGTCGTCATGGCTTACAGCCATGCCATTCTGTACGCGCTCGATCTCGTCGGATCTCGGCCGCTACACAGGTTGGTCCTGGTTAGTACTTGGTTGGGAGACCGCCGGGGAATACCAGGTACGGTGTGCTTAGGGGCTGGTTCTCCATTATTATTTTTCGCTCCTCTCTCACGCATGGCGAAGAGGGGCCTGTGGGGGTGGTTTTTTGACCTCCTCTGGTGACCCTGTGCTTCCCGTACCGCCAGGCCCGGTCCGAAGTGATGTTTGCGACCCGTAGGCCTGGGTTAACCCTTTTTGGAAACTGAAACACTTGTACTGCGGTATAGCCGGTGTATACCCGCAGGTGTGTTTTGGAGTTTTTTCTTGAGGGGTTATAGGAACAACCACCGCATTGGGTAACACCGAGGTGGTTGATTCCCTGGTGTGTTGGAGCAGTGTCAACTCCCGGGTTCACCGTTTGAGGGTGCCCCTGCACGTTCATGACGTCTGCCAATCGTGTCAGCCTTCTCTGCCTCGACCCCTCTGGGTGGGGGTTGTTAAATGGAGGCTTGGTCATGCAACACCGCCAGCTTACGCTCCTTCCGCCGGGGCGGCTGTGTTCAGCTGTCCCCTCTGGCGCCTGTCTCGTCCGCAGTCTCCAGGCTAGGGTTAACAGCCTGTTGCCTGGTTTTTCCCCGGTGCGCTGCCTGCTTCCGTTGGTTAACCTTTTTTGTGTGCTTACGGCCATGCTGACTGCCTATTCTGCAGGGTCAGTGTGCCAGGCGGTGTACTATTGGGGGGACGGGGCCCGCTCGGCTTACGGCCATACCGACCTGAACACGCCCGGTCTCGTCCGATCTCGGAAGCTGGGCAGGTTCTGGCCTGGTTGGTTCCGCCTGGGAATACCAGGTGCAGTAACTGAGGGGCCTTTGTCCGAATACGCTGGCGATGTGGGGGGCGGGGCACTACGTGCCCACCTGGTGGGGTCTTGATGCTGGCATCATGGACTTCTCCGGGCCCCCATTCCAGGGAGTCCAGTCCTTTTGGTGGGTCTGGGTCTTCCTTCGTGCTCCGCTGCTACGGCCTTGCCACGGGGTTGGGTTTGCCCTTGACCCCGTGATTCTGGGGGCAGTAACGAGGTTGTTCCTCCGTTCGTTCCCGGGTGGCATGCGGGTTGTGCGTGTGTGTAGTCGTGGGGTCAAGCCACGGTCTGCTCACCCTGTGCGTTGAGTTGCTTGAGTGCCTCTTCGCACGGTCGGGTCCGTCGCCCTCCCGTGACGTCCCTAATAGGGGGGCTACCCTCCATTAGGGGGGGTCGGGGGGGCTCGGCCCTCCCTGTTCTGATGGTTTTGGGGGGCTGTCAGCGGGGTGTATTTGTCAGCCAAGTGGCTCCGCTTGGCCTCCCTTGTGCAGTAGCGATGCCAAGCTAAGCCACTAACGATACAGAACGTTAGGTTATGACTATAACCAAGTTCTGTTAGTTAGGGGCGATGCTTGGCATCGGACGCCGCTGCAGCCCTTGTCCTCACCTTGTGGTGAAAGCTTGGGAAGGAGGAGAGCAGGTGACCACACACCTGCTTATGAAGGTAAGCTGATGAGGGGTGTGGTCAGACTAATACTGGTATTAGAGGTACATTTGTGGTTTATTCAGTACGCGTGCACGTACGCGAGATAGTGCAGTAGCGATGCCAAGCATCGCCCCTAACTAACAGAACTTGGTTATAGTCATAACCTAACGTTATACGGCCTGGGGGACACAAGGACATGCAACTGTTAACTTATGTGTGCTTACTGAGGTAGAATGTTTATCATCAATGTGAGACTATTAGACTGGAGCTTAGTAAATGAAAGCTAAAAGTATAAACTGTGTAAAATCAGATGATGTAAGTTAAAATATAAATAGAATAGGCTTGTTTACATTGGGGTAAGAATTCTGAAGTCATACTAAAACTATGTAATTAGTTTTCACTTAAAGTGAAAATAGGTTATAATGATAAGAAATGTGTTTAAAAATGATATCTCTGGGTTCATGGAACTAATGGTAATTCAAATATAGATATTAGGAAATGAATAAATGCAATGTATTAAGGTAGATTGTTAGTTAGAATTAAACAAATGACAGTATATATGGTTGACTGTATAAGGACCGCCTCTGTTGCATTCAAACATAGAGAGGCTGTGATTGGACAAACCACAGCTGATGATGTCATCACCCAGAGACGCTGGGCCTTGGGATATAATGGGATGTTGTGATGGGGAGAGGGACTCTGGAAACCCAACTCAACAGGACAACACCTATCACCCATCCACACCAAAGGCGGGCAAAGGACAAAGGAGCTTTTGGAGGGAAAACAGAACTATACTTTGTTCATTCAGCCAGAGAACAAAGCTCATCAACAACTATCATTCTTTATCTACTGTAATATTAGTCTGGTTGTGATCAAGACGGCATAGTGTCTTTGATCACAATTATAGCATTCTTTATTGTAATTTGTATACACTCTTAACTTTGATTAAACAGCTGTTATATAACCTTTTCCTCCTGATTCCTTCTGCCTGCACCGCTGAGAAGTTAAAAAGTAATTCCCAGAGCTTTAGAGTTATTGAAACACAACGCAGAGTACAGCGCCTGGTTCTGGTACAGAGCAGAACCGTTATTAGCTTGGGAATCTACTTCATTTTTGGTGCCGTTCGACCCGTGAACAAGTGGCGGCCCAGGACGAGAATTTTTTTTCCTTCAGTCATCAACCTCATCAGCGGACGACAGAGGACACAGCTGCGGGAGCTTCGTTCCTGAGAGAGAGGTGAGTGTTGGAGAAGAATGGGCTGCTCTGTTCGAACAACGAGGGGTTGGGAAAAGAAATTGCTTCATGTTGAATTATGTGAAGTAATTAAAAGACCTCATGTTATTGTAATATGATGACGTATTGGGTGCACAGACTATCTGATTATGGGAAATGGTATTAGCGTCGCATGACGGCAGATGAAAGGCTTTTCTGGCTAGGAAGCGCGGTAATCTGGTGTGTGCGACAGGGGCGCGTTCTGAGTATATAAAATCCCTAAAATTATTCTCAGGAAGAGGGCGCGGTAATGATTGATGATTTGATTGTTCTGAATGGGGAGAGAGCTGTGTATAAGATGGGCTCTGTTGCTATTTAGAACATGCAAATCAGGTATGGTAAAGATGATTTGGAACCTGCATGATCAGGGAACGTGGTTTGTGCGATTGCAGGATTATCACGTAATAATTAATAGAAGGTAGGGGACGGCGTGTTCAAGAGGCTCAATAATAGGATGGGTTGCTGACTGAGCGTGATAGACAGGACGTGTCTGCGGGAACCTATCGGCCGAATTAAATGAAGATGTATGTTCGTCCTTAGGCATAGTATCGAACGGGTCCGGAGATCTCTTTTTAATCTTGAGCGAAACCGGCGTGTTGATTGAATTACGTGCGCTGTGATACGGAGCGGACAATGTGCTTAAAAACAATTCGGTCGAGATGACTGATAAGTACTTAGTGGGAATTCGTTTACAAAGCTATGGTAAGCTTAAACATTCAGTATAAAAGTGTGTGCGAATACGTTTGGTCTCGTGTTTAATAGTCGCGCTGCCGTGCGGCGTTCGAGAGACGATAATATGTGAGTGAATGGAGGTTTGTATTTTTATTTGTAGTTAGGAAGCGTGTATGATTGAATGGTTGGAGAATGGCTATGGTTAGGTATGATTGGTGGTACGTATGAGAATATTGTTGTACTATTATGTAATTTAAGTCACCGGTTAGCCGTGGGGAAATGTAATGATAACGCCGGTTTTTCGGGGCCGGTGGAACGCAGCGGCAGTTGGCTACTGTATTAGCCGCGAGGCGACCGGAGGATGCGGCGGACAAATAGGCGTAGGTTCAAATGTATAAGGTCGATCGATAGTGTCTTGGGATTACGGGGATGTGTTAGGCACTTAAAAATTTTCATATTCGACGCGGATAAAATAGTTGTTTAATGTTTTAGGTGAACGGGATAATATGTTGCGGGGACCCGGAAGTCGTTCTGAGCTCACCGGTGGTGACGACAGAGGGGTCAAGCTAGTGTTTTGTGGCGGCCTATAGGCTGTTATGTTTTTATATTTCTGTTTAGATCACTACACTGACGTTTTGAGGGGATTAGGGTTCTGTTGTGGGGAATGTGGTGTTGTGTTAACATTGCGAGGTGTCGGCCCGCGCGGCGAAACGGGTCGATGGGTCGTTGGGGAACGTTTTTATGGGATCATGGGAGAAGCTAAGCTAATGCTACCTAGCCGCGCTAACGGCTAAAGCGGTCGCCGGTTGTGACGTCATAAGGGTGCGCGGTCTGGCGGCCTGCGACGAAGCGGCCTGCGACGTAGCTAACGAAGCTAATATGCTAAGCTAACTGTGCTGACGTCATGGCATGACGGGGCTCTCGGGATGTCTCGCGATGGGACGTCCATCTTGGTAGGGGCGCCGGCGTCCATCTTAGTAGGGGCACCAAGCGTCCATTGTTAAGGGGAAGGTGGAGTTTATTTAGGAATACGGTAGGGGACAGCAGAGGACAGGATGAGTTTCTTTTTGGTACTATTTTTGGGTTCTGCTCACAGAACGTTTTCATTTGGGGGTTAGTGTGCTGGTAAGGTGAGATTGGATTGTTGTGCTTTAATCTGGTGGTGGATTGTGGGGCCTTGGCCCCCCCTCCCCCTCGTACACTCTCTCTCACCCCCCCCCTCGCTCCCTCTCTCTCTTTCCTTCTCTCACCCCCCCTCGCTCCCTCTCTCTCTTTCCTTCTCTCTCTTTCCTTCTCTCACCCCCCCCCCCCTCTCCCTCTCTCTCTTTCCTTCTCTCACCCCCCCCCCCCCTCTCTCTCTCTCTCACCCCCTCCCTCTCTCTTTCTCTTTCACCCCCCCCCTCTCTTTCTTTCCTTCTCTCACTGTCTCTTTGCTCCCTCACTTTTTGATCATATCATATGATATAAATATCCCCCCCCAATTTATAAATCTTATCGAACCATAACTACGTAATTTCAATCAAATTAATAATACGCAATGACACTTAATAGCAAGTTTTTAAGTTTCCAAAGATTGTGTGACCCCCACTTTAATGGTTTGATCCAGTGCCCACGGGCCACGGTTCGTCGGCATGACGTATACGACATGTTGGGGGAGGCGGCTTTTTTCGAAACCCTTGAAAAATTCAGGCTGGATATTGGATAACATTGTGACTCGTGAGGATTATTCTTCGGCGTTTACATCAAAATGGAGCAAATCATCACGTAAGTCGAACACTGTGACTGTATACTAAATGCGCAAACAGATTGAAACTGAATATTTCTCGTATGGTGAGCCTCGGCGCTGCACCCAGTGCACCGAGTGAATCCAGAGATACAGGATGGTGCGCAGGCGCTGTGATCACCCAACGGCGGAAATAATGCAACTTTGAGCAGTTTATAAAAAAATATTAAAAATATTTATTAGCAACGCCGAGCTTTCAAACCATCCCGTATCTCTGTGCGAACCCCTCGTGCAACTGTGAGCACCTTTGTAATGTCTCTGTGATACTTGTATAACGAACGGTTCGGCCAGAACCAGTCCTTCATGGTAAATCTAGGTTGGTTTCCCATTGAGGAGCAAGTGACTGTGGATTCACTCGGTGCAGCACAGTCACGAAAGGGGACCCTGATGTAAACAAGACAAACGTCTTTCTCTGGTCTGCATCCCCTTAACAATTGTGTGTATTGAGCCATACTGTATTGTACCCATTCTGCAATCTGTTAAATAAAGTTTTCATTCATTCAGCCGCCGCGCTCACTGGGGCTATTGATAGCGTCAATTAGTTGTTGTTGTTGTTGTTGTTGTTGTTGGTGCTGCGGATGTGAACGGGGCTGGAGGGGCTTTGGGAGGATGGGAAAGTTATTATTATTATTATTATAATAGTAATTGGCTATCATACGTGCCTAGCTAGCGTTAGCTAAAAGAGCCCTCGCAGTGAAGTTATTATAGCTATCATACTGCAATATAAACTGAGTTTTATAGTGAAAAGAGCAGCTTTATTTTGGTCAAGATTGAAGGCTCTATATTGCAGGAAATTGCACATACAGGTGTTCATTAAATGTAAAAAAATCTGCCGTGGAGGGGGTCGTGCCGGACCCCCTCCATACCACCCCTTGCAAAAAAAAAAAAAAATTAAAAAAAAAAATTTATAAAAAAAAAAATAAAAAAAAAAATTGCACCCCCACTTTCAACTATAACTAGGCGGCCATGGGTATGGGCACAGGCTATATTGTGATGTGGTGTGATATGAACGGGGGCTCTCGTTCCCACACCGCCTCTCTTCCATTTTTTCTTCCCCCCTCGGCCCCCCCGAAACGCTCTCTCTTTCTCTCCTAGTTTGGGCCTGTATATTGTGTGGTGTTTTCTTTATAGGTTTCAGACGCGGTGTAGTGCTAGATTTATTGTTTATTGCTGTTTGCTGAAGGGTTCAAGGGCAGTTGGTTGAGTTTGGGACTTGTTTAGTGTATGTTGTTGTTCCATATTCAGTTTTATTGTTATTTTTAGGGAATTTCTAGTGCTGGTAGTGGTATTGGCTGGCGTTAGGGCAATGATGTCGTACTCAACCGGCGATGGGGCCGTACTCTCTGGCTCTCTCCAGGTCTCCGGCCACCTTCCGGTCTCTTGACTTAACGGAGAAATGTAGCGCTGCTGACACGGGGCAACGCGGTGGACTCCGTGTCAGTGTTTTTTGTGTGGCGTTCATGTTGGTGGGCCGTAAGTCGGAGCATATTTACTCTGCTCGGCTGCGCCTGTGATGGGGGGTGGGTAGACAGATCGTCGTGGTTCACTGTCTGCCTCCACGCATTGACGGGGATGCGCTATGTGTGCGACTCGTCGATGCTCGCTGCCACACTGCGCACATTTTCATTTTAGCGGGGGTACGGGGACTGCTGGACGTCGTGGCGGGGGTGGGCTCGCTGTCTGCCACCGCGCATTAACGGGGATGCGCTATGCGTGCACTCGTCAAAGGCTCGCTGCCACACTACGCGCATTGGGTTATATTGTGTGTGGGTATTTGGGTGACGGTGGTTACGGTGGTTGATTGGTGTCAGAGGTGCTGTGTGTGTGTGGCAGTGGTTGTGAGTGGAATGATCTTTGGATATCCTTGAGTGGGAGGCCCGGGGTTTCGCGTTCCAGGTTGCAAACTGGGGGTGACGCCGTGGGCCACAGGTCGGGTTGACCAGTGGGATGTCATTGGTCGGCAGGGATTTCAATGTGGGGATGCTGTCGGCGCCTGTGTTTTATGAACGGGTTGTGTGACACTGTTCTGAATGCACGGGGACTTCAGTGACATAAGGCACTGAAAATTGATTTCTATTCTCGTGAGGAGCGCGTTTTAACACCTAAATGGTTAGGTGTTACGGGGGAAATATAGTAATTGTGTGAGAAATTGTGTGGTGAAATATGTATGTTACTGATATGTATAATGTAATATGAGCGGAATACATTGTTAGGCTTTCACGGACAGAAATAAATATAGTTACACATACACATAGTCATTTGCAAAGAACAATTAGAGTAAAAGTGAGATTATTCACCTAAATTACCATGTCCAATACAGATGTTTAGAAATGATAGGCTGTAAATAACAAATTTCTGATTGACCAACAGAAGGAGAAGGCTGATGCAAAATAAGTTCCCCGGAGTTGTGTTAAGGAGGATCATGACAACGGGATTGAGAGTTCTGGTTTTCCAATGGAGACAACTGAAAAAAGATTAAGGCTGTGTCATTGATAAATCAAAACGAAAATTGCACAAATGCTCTCAAGTGATTTTTAGTATAGGAGATGCCCGACATTCCATCCTTAAAGATAAATTATGGATTGTGAACGGGAAATGTCACTGATAATTAAGTGTATGTTTTTTCTTCTCTCTTCACAGCTGCTCCAGGACGGACGGCCAGCGCTGACAATTCCGAACCCCAACAGGGAAATCAAAGAGACTGTTGAAAGTCGGGGGGTATAGTATCACATAGCGAGTTATCAATTCCTGTTTGCACCAATATATAAGTGTGAGTGAAATTAACTCAAGTTTGGTAAAAATAGTTTGAATACAGAGAAACTTGCTTTCCAAACGGTGATATTACGAGTGTTTGAAGGTGTGAGAATGGAAAATACACAGATAGGAGCAACTGGAGGGTTAGATGCACTAACCATAGAAAGGGTAGACAATCTGTCTATTTCAACGACTGGAGATGTCACAATAAAAGTGACGAAAAAATGGCCAAAGATATTCAGGCCATTACAGAACCTTGTATTTAAATGTAAAAAAGGAGGCCGGTATCGAATGCGTACCCAAATCAAAAAGCAGAAAAAGAGATTACGAAAGGTGATAAAAAGAAATAATGCCGGTAGTGGGGTAATGCCGATAACCTCTGCAGACATTACATTGACCGAATTGAACAGTGACGTTAACCTGATTGACTGGAATGTGATCGACTCCCCTCTAGTGTCCAGTGTGACGGAGGGACTGGAAATAATGTCTTTTACTCCGCCACAGGGAGTCGTTGCAGCGAGCGACCCAGAGACAACTGTATTACCTGAGTCGATCCACGCTGAAGTGTCCATTGCAGGTGACTGCCAGTTAACCAAGAGACAAAGAAAGCAACTGAGGAGAGCGATGTTGTTGCAGCAGTCCCAGGGAGTTGACGCTGGCCGTACGGCGGGAATAGAGACCGACAACAGGTATGGGATAATACATGAACAGTTTCTACAGCCCACCTGTGTCTCGTGCCCAGGTTTTCTCCACCCCCACCATCAGTACCAAACTGAGGGATGTGGCCCGATGACTAGGAGCCAGTCAACAAGGGCCAGGGTGGAGGAAGAGGGGAAGACGTGCCTCCCTCTAGAACAACAGCTAGCCGAGGCTAGACAGGTAGTGGAATACCTCCAAGGCCTAATCCAGTCCACACAGCCCGGAGGGGAGACAGGTTCCAAGGGAGAACCAGATGGCCAGAGACGGGCTCAAGCGGGAACACAAGGGGGTCATGCGCCGGAACAACAACAAAGGTCAAGAGGAGCAATCGGGTGGCAACCACGAGGAAGAGGTGGAGGCAGAGGCAGGAATCCGAATGGATACGCGGTGCGGCGGATGGAGTGTTGGTCGTGCGGGACTCTCGGACACCTTTCTCACAGAGGAGGTGGGCGTGTGCAAGACCAAGGTCGATATCAAGTACAGTGTCCACGGCCCGTAAGCTCCCCCTGTCCAGGACCCCCGCAACACCAAAGCCAAGATGAGAGGCGGGGCCCAGCAATGGGAAGTCAAGCCGCCAGCGCTGAGATGGGGGAAGAGGCGGCGTCCTATAGACAACAGGGAGAGTTTGTACAAGAACTGGTAGCGGGCCCCTCTCAACAACAGGTTCAAGGAACTGTGACTGAACCAAATAGGTACATGGCTTTCTCCTCCGAACAGGCTCAAGGGAACCATGGCGATGATGGCATACAACGAGGACATGCTCTGGGCCCGATGACCCCAGGGTCATCCGATCACAGGCGGCTGACCCACCGGGTCCCACGACCCAGGGGACAGGGACAGGTTGCTGGATCTGTGGACTGAAAGGTAATTTTCATAGGTCATGTCTGCAGAGGCCACCGGCAGAATAAAAATATATGCAACTGACTAGGGTAAAGGTGGGATATATTGAATAATAAAATATGCTCCTAATTAGATTAGAATAAAAATAGAATAAAAAATAAATAAGAGGGGTTAGATGATTAGATTATGAATGGAAGTTACTAAAAACGGATGTATGATTAACTGACAAATGCATGAACTAATCAGACTAACAAGAAAATCAAAGTATGTTAAACAGTTAATATTAGGTATCCATGCTTGGTCAATATTCAGATTGGTCAAAGGGTGGAGTGCATGATTAGGAGATTAAAAAGACCCATAGTTGTTTTTAGTTTTTTATAGTATTGATAGATGGGTATTAACAGTTATGAGTAATAGAAATAGGTGTTTACTTTTATTTTTCTGTAGAACTTCTCTTTTCTAGTGTGTTACGAGCAATTCCTGACTTAGGCCGGGAGCGTTCATTTTGTTTATTCATTTGATTTCCCTTTTTTGTTTCTTAGTTAATACGGGGGTGCATAAGCCTCTAGATGATAGGTTAAAAATTAGTTGAAAAGAAAAAAGAAAAAGCTCACAAGGTTGGTTTATTTTTTCATTTATTGGTTTGGCATGGTTTTTCTTTGTATGTTTTGTTTTCTGTTTCCTTTCTTTCTATATATTTTTTTCTTAGGGTACCTGGCAAGCTGGGAGTGATCTCGACACATCAGGACGGGGTAGTATGTCTATAAAATGGACTGGGAACAAAGTGAATGGACATGAGCTGGTTCATGGATTTTTGTTCTCCGCCCATTGAATACCCGGTTTTAGGGGCTGGGGGTGTGTCGTGATTGGTGAAAGTGTTGGGAAGCATGATTCTCTGTACATTAATAAAGCTCAATAGGTTTGGTCGCTATTGGCCAAGTTAGTCTTTGTGTAGGGTGTGAACATGTGCAATTGATGATTGGCTTGTGGGGGACTCCGTGGGCTTGATGAAGGCTGGCGGAGAGTGTGGAAGATGTGTGTTTAAGGCGGACTGTGATTTGTTGCCATACACACAGGACTACTGGGAGAGTGGATATGTCAGTGCTGGCTGTCCGGGCCGGGGTGCAGCTGTCCGAGGACGGAGGTATGATGTTTAGAATTTTATTCCACATCAAAGGGTGGTGGGGTATACTGTTTTGACAGCATGATATAAAGAGAGCCATGTGAATTTTTCTGAATTTTGAATATTAAACGACCAAGAAGCCATAAGATATATAGAAATATGATTTGGAATAGAAAGTTGTCAAAGCTCAGACCAGTAAAGAGAGTCTGAGGGAGGAAAAGTATGGATTCTCAATCAATTGTTGTGGTAGAAGTGACCTGCACTGTCCCGAAGCGAAATCTATATTCACTGCAGGATACAAATGGGAGACTGGGGAACCAGACACTGGCTAGTGTCTACCCAGAGTCCATGGGGAATCCCAACGCTGCAGGGCACCTAGAGAAGAACCAGGAGAAGCCTACCTCTCAGGCCGGGAGAGTTCCGGCCAACGCAGTGACCGGGTCTTGAGGCTTCAGAGGGAAACAACAGGCAACCAACGAGGAGACAGGCGGCTAGGCCTCAGCAACAACTCCGGCTGTCAACAGACGGGCTGCAAGGCCTTAACCATTGACCAGGGGGTCTACAAGCGAAAGGGGGGAGCTGCTATCGCCCCTATCAACGACCAGGCGGAGGGGGAGAGAAGCAAACATCTTCCACTAATCCAAGGGTCAACGGGGGTTGAGCAGCCAGCGACGACCTCCCCACAGCTGTGACAGCAATAGAAAAATACCGCAGGGGGTCCTACCCCTAATAGAGGTCAACACGAGACAAGATTCTCGAGAGAAGACGGGGTGTGATAGAAAGGCAATTTGCTTTCTAAATTCCACCTCCCAGAATGGGTGGTTGCATTCAGCAGTCGTGAACTGCACCAGCTCTGAGAAATAAAGAGGAGGCCGGGTCAATCTAGAAAACATTGACCCCCCTCCTCACTGCTCCAAGTCAGAATTTGACAACTCACAGTTGAAACCAATGGAAATTGATCTTGGTACGAAACGGCTTATTAAAGACTGTACACGGGGCAAAAATAACCAAAAATGGACTGCTAATAAAGGTGTTATATTGTTGTATAAGTATACATAAGAAGGAGATATAGAAAACGAATGTTAGGTTGAATTTTAGGATCTGAGTGTGGCAACCCATATGTATTTTATCTAAATATGATTTAAAATGTCTTAAATTCTTATCCAGAAAGTAGTGTGTAGAAGTTAGGATCTATGTTTGACATATTAAGGATAGATAAACTATCCGAGTGTGGAAATGTGGTAGATTTTGGACATAGATCATAACCATCATTGTTTATAAGAAAGGTCATAAGATTAAGTTTTGATTAGGAAAACAGCTGCACTACTTGTGTCTATGGCCACTCAAAATAGCCTGTTGTAAAAGACACTGTTTGAACAAGATAACCTTCTGCCCCTTAGGGAGTGATTGAACAATAGAAGCCATCTGGTTCCTAGGGTGGGACAGGAAGGAGAAGTCCTAGCGAACACAATGAGGTGATAAGGTTAACAGGGTCAAAGTGCCCATGAAGTGTTATACGGCCTGGGGGACACAAGGACATGCAACTGTTAACTTATGTGTGCTTACTGAGGTAGAATGTTTATCATCAATGTGAGACTATTAGGCTGGAGCTTAGTAAATGAAAGCTAAAAGTATAAACTGTGTAAAATCAGATGATGTAAGTTAAAATATAAATAGAATAGGCTTGTTTACATTGGGGTAAGAATTCTGAAGTCATACTAAAACTATGTAATTAGTTTTCACTTAAAGTGAAAATAGGTTATAATGATAAGAAATGTGTTTAAAAATGATATCTCTGGGTTCATGGAACTAATGGTAATTCAAATATAGATATTAGGAAATGAATAAATGCAATGTATTAAGGTAGATTGTTAGTTAGAATTAAACAAATGACAGTATATATGGTTGACTGTATTAGGACCGCCTCTGTTGCATTCAAACATAGAGAGGCTGTGATTGGACAAACCACAGCTGATGATGTCATCACCCAGAGACGCTGGGCCTTGGGATATAATGGGATGTTGTGATGGGGAGAGGGACTCTGGAAACCCAACTCAACAGGACAACCTCTTCTCACCCATCCACACCAAAGGCGGGCAAAGGACAAAGGAACTTTTGGAGGGAAAACAGAACTATACTTTGTTCATCAGCCAAGGGAACAAAGCCATCAACAACTATCATTCTTCATCTACTGTAATATTAGTCTGGTTGTTATCAAGACGGCATAGTGTCTTTGATCACAATTATAGCATTCTTTATTGTAATTTGTATACAACTCTTAACTTTGATTAAACAGCTGTTATATAACCTTTTCCTCCTGATTTCCTCCTGCCTGCACCGCTGAGAAGTTAATAAGTAATTCCCAGAGCTTTAGAGTTATTGAAACAACGCAGAGTACTAACCGCCCGGTTCTGGTACAGAGCAGAACCGTTATTAGCTTGGGAATCTACTTCAGCTCCTCTCAGTTGGCCATAGAGGACTTGGCGGGGCAGGCGGTGGTCAGGCATACGTATCGTGTGCCCTATCCAGCGAAGACGTTTTTTGGCCACCAGATTGAGTTGGTGTTGTTGAGGATGTCTGTGTGGGGGACTCGATCTTCCCAGGTCAGGCCGAGGATCCTTTGTAGGCAACAAATGTGGAAAGCATCCAGGTTGGTGATGTGCCGGCGGTATGGGGTCCAGGATTGGAGAGACATACAGCGTTGTAAACGGCAACCTTGGTGCTGATCTTCAGGTTTCGGTTTTCAAAAACCCTGCTGCGTAGGCGTCCAAAGGATGATGCCGCTTTATTAATACATGTGTGTATCTCCGCGTCAAGGGAGCAGCATGAGGACAGAGTGGAGCCGAGGTAGGTGAAATGATCCACTGTTTTAAGTGGAACACCGTTTATGTGAAAACCAGTGGAGGCTGCTGACCAAATTTTTAGGTGAAGCACAAATTATTATATTATATTATATATTAAATTATATTTTTAAAACATCCCCCACTGTGTGTCAGTGGTCAGTGGACACAGATGAAAACATATTAACCTGTTCCACCCCAGGTGAAATCTGCATAAAATGTATACCTAGGTAAATGGAATATTGCTCCACTTCTACAAGGGCTATTTGCATATTCTTGGTATCTAGGAACATCTATGGACCTCAATGAATGTATTCTCAGTGTCAGAAATATTGTGTCTATTACTAGGCTTGCTTAAATTCTGATGAAACAAAGGAAAATATGAATTATGATTTTTCTTTTCATCTTTGACAGTGAATAAAACCATGATAATAATGACCAAACTTAAAAAACTGCCACTGAGCTCATTCAGTACCCTCTTGAGATCATGTGTACAAAAGATCTAAGGAAATTAATAAATGGAAGATGATCAAATTGAAGGTTTTGTATATACAGTACTGAATTCTCCCATCCGGACCAATGCAATTTGAAATATTATTATAGAATATAGAATATATGCTTATACATTACCTTATTATAGCCAATTCGCACATTTATATATATATATACATATAGTATCTTTCAAATGGCCGAGTTCAATTTGGATATAGTATCACCAGGCGTGCATAATAACATATACAGATATTTAATGTAAACGACTGTACTTTTTTATTTCTCCCACAGTGTAACCATTTTGTAACTAATTTCAGATCTAATTATTCCTACATGATTACAATAGTGTGGAGAAACTGACTGTGTTTCAATATTTGTCAAAAACGTTACCTTTTGTAGCTTATTATCGCGAATCATAACAATTATTGATATGATTCATTCAGAACGCTGAACTTTGAAACGGCATAGCGGACCACAGGAAGTGTAGATTGGAAAACGCTGGCAGATAGCTGGCGAGGTCCTCTTCAAAATGGCCGCAAAAAGATTCCAATTCCGATCGTTCAACATTTTCATTTCCGCTTCCGGGTCAAAAACGCGAGTGAAAAATTTAAACTTAAAATGATATAAACTCACTTTTAACCTATTGCTAAACTATTGCCAACCTAACGTTTTACATTCTACATGTATTTGTGACATAGTAGTGATAATAATACTTGAAAACGTTTGATTTTAAAAACGTTAATTTATTGCATCACTCATAAAAATATTAATATATGATAATAATGTCAAAAAGGGGTCGGTACCGTCCCCGTGGGGTGGAACCATTAGGTGACAGCGGACCTGACCAGATGAAAACATATTAGGTGACAGCACACCTGACCAGATGAAATCATATTAGGTGACAGCGCACCTGACCAGATGAAATTATATTAGGTGACAGCGCACCTGACCAGATCAAAACATATTAGGTGACAGCGCACCTGATCAGATCAAAACATATTAGGTGACAGCGCACCTGACCAGATCAAAACATATTAGGTGAAGGTGACAAGGAAGTCACAGACTCATACCCCCGACACTCAACTAACCGCCTCGGACAGTCCTTCATACCAGTGGCCATCAGGCTCCACAACAGTGGGCAGGGACTGCTGCCAGACATCGACCTAGAACTAATAGGAACCCAAGTAGGACAATAACACTACCTTATGCATACTGCACCTTATGTGGATACTGTGATACTGTGAATAATGAATAATGTATATTTCAGTTAGTTAGATAGTAAATTATAACACTACCTTATGCATACTGCACCTTATGTGACACTGTGAAAATATATTTCAGTTAGTTAGATAGTAAATTATATTGACCTATTTGTTTACACTGCTTGTGTTGTTTTCACTACCTGTACCCCCCCCCCCCCCCCCTTCCCCCATGCTGCTATGATGCCTGAATTTCCTCAAGGGGATCAATAAAGGAATGTCTTATCTTATCTTAAAAGGAAAGATGAAATTACCTACCTGGGTTCCATCCTATAGAGGCAAATCTTTCCTGTAACAAAATGGGATCCAATGTAATAAAACTAAGTCAACCAACAAACTAGATTCCTGTACCGGATCTTCTCTCTGGTAAACAAGAATACCTTGAAGACTCTAACAGGAGCACTCATTCAAGGGTACTACGACTATGCTTGCACCTCATGGTACCAAAGATTACAAACATCACAAAACAAACTGGTCAGACTACTGCTTGACCTTACTCCTAAAACCTACCTCACCCCTGCCCACTTTGACAACCTAGGATGGCTTAGAGTAGACGACAGAGTACAGCAACTTGCAATGGGCCTGGGCCCTCATTTATCAACGTGGCGTACGCACAGATATGTGCGTAACCGTGCGTACGATCATTTCTAAGCAAAGTGTGGGATTTATCAATTTGAACTTGTGCTTGACTTTGTGCGTATATATTTAAGCACAGGTCGGACCATGCGTAGCTGGCGCCCGTTGGTAGAATATATTATTACAACAAGGAAATAAGCTTCCGTGCATTAGTTTCAACACTGGCATGTTCTGTATGAACCGTAATTCATTATAGTTCATTGTAAAATAGCAACAGTAGTGTAATTATGGTCAAAACCCTATAAATAGCATTTGGAATAATAGGTATTTTCTCTCAGAATGAATGCAGCATGGTTTATATAGCGTTATCGGAATATACGGGGTGTACTGACTGACTGCGCTCGTTATTATTTTGCGCAAAGACAGCAGAAACACGGGAACGTTTTGATTATATTTAAAAGGCTTTACGTTAAACGAAACAAGTGGAATTTCGAAGCTGTAAGCAGAATACAAGTCATATGAACACCCACAATATAGTGTTCTCCCCCCTTCCTACTGTATAAGAAAGAATAAAAAACGCATTGCAATGAGACCAGGGTGTATGTGTATTACAAAACCCTTGCAATAATGTGTCTTAAATGAATGAAAAGCATACATGATGATGATGGCGCCGCCCCGATCGGCTGCCTCTCTGTTCGCTCCGTCGAGACTGTGTTTACTTTTGTTAATATTTATAGTTTTTAGAGTTTTGTGCGTACCAACTGTTGGTGCATTTAATGTATATGACCGTCAGTCACTCATAGACATTGGATTACGGGAAGCTTACCAACTGGATTACTCGCTGGATCAGCTTTCCGAACCACATCAATGGCCTGAAGAAATCCTCCGGAGACTAGGACCAGACCCTTTGTTCCCAGAGCCCAGGAAAAGACGACGAGGAAAGAGGGCTGGGATCCGAAACAGGCTGAGATCCAGACGCCACCGTACACCACTTCCCAGTATATTGCTAGCCAATGTACAATCAATAGACAATAAACTGGATGACATCCGAGCAAGGATTCAATATCAAAGAGACGTTAGAGACTGCAATGTCCTTTGCTTCACCGAAACATGGCTGACGCCGGAGGTTCCAGATCACGCGATTCAACCAGCGGATCACTTCTTTATCCATAGAAAGGATCGGTCATCATCAGAGTCCGGTAAACAACGTGGAGGAGGTATTGCCTTCATGTTTAACAAAAATTGGAGTGATCCAACGAACGTGAAGGAATTATCCAACCACTGCTCCCCAGAACTGGAATATATAACCATCAAGTGTCGTCCTTTCTTCCTCCCGAGGGAGTTAACGGCGATCGTCCTGGTCGGAGTGTATATTCCACCACAAGCCAGCAACAAGGTTGCGCTCTCCAGACTACACGACGAGGTAAATAGAATACAAGTGGCTAACGTTAACGCCGCCATTTTAGTACTGGGAGATTTCAATAGCGCCAATCTGAGAAAGGTATTGCCCGACTTCTATCAGCATGTGACTTGCAACACCAGAGGCGGTAACATCCTAGATCACTGTTACACGCAATTTAAAGGTGGCTAAAAGGCTCATTCTGATAGTGGCTTCGGTAAGTCAGATCACGCATAAATTTTTCTTTCACCAAAGTATAGACAGAGAATTAAAAGTACTCCCGTAGTCTCGCGAGAGGTGCAGAAATGGGATGTGACGTCAGAGGATACGATCCGGTCAGTGTTTCACAACACAGACTGGAATGTGTTCCGCGACACAGATAACATTAATGCCTACACGGAGACAGTGCTGGACTATGTGTGTACTAGGGTGAAAGAAACAATCCCCACTACCAAAATGAAAGTTTACCCAAATCAAAAACCCTGGGTAGACAAATCCGTCCGTGAAGCTCTGAGAGAGCGCACCAAAGCATACAACGACGGCCTAGAGGCAGGCAACATGAATGACCACAAGGTGGCGCGATACAACGTAAGGAGGACTGTGTCAGAGGCCAAACGACGCTACAGGGATAAAATTGAACTCCAGTTTGAACAAGCTGACTCTAGAGCTATGTGGCAGGGGCTCAAAACGATGACAGACTACAAAGGCGCCTCCCTCAAACTGAACAGTGACATCTCCTTAGCAAATGACCTCAATACCTTCTATGCGAGGTTTGATGCTGGTAATAACAACACCAGCTCACAAGCCTCGGCAATGGGGGGGGGGGGGTCGGCTGCTGATGGAGGCGCAGTGTTCAGGGTAACAGAGCATGAGGTGAGGCGGACCTTTAAAAAAGTGAATATCAGGAAGGCAGCAGGTCCAGACGGCATCCCCGGCCGCGTCCTAAAAGTCTGTGCCGACCAACTGGCCCCAGTATTCACTGACATATTTAACCTGTCCTTAGAACAGGCTGTCATCCCCACCTGCCTGAAGAAGTCCATTATTATCCCTGTACCCAAAAAATCCAAGCCTGCTTGCCTCAACGACTACCGCCCTGTAGCTCTCACCTCCATAGCCATGAAGTGCTTCGAGAAGCTAGTAAAGGGCTACATCTGCTCCTCCCTCCCCATCAACATGGACCCCCTGCAATTTGCATACCGCCCCAACAGGTCCACGGAGGACGCCATATCCCATGTGCTGCACACAGCAGCATCACACCTGGACAAGAGGCAGGGGAACTATGTGAGAATGCTATTCATCGACTACAGCTCGGCATTCAATACCATAGTCCCCTCCATACTCATAGCCAAGCTCAGGGACCTGGGCTTGGGCTATGACCTCTGCCAGTGGGTCTTGGACTTCCTGACTGGCAGACCCCAGGTGGTGAGAGCAGGCAACTGCACCTCCTCATCCATCACCCTCAACATAGGGGCCCCCCAGGGCTGTGTTCTGAGTCCCCTCCTCTACTCCCTGTACACACACGACTGTGTGGCTCAGCGGAGTAGCAATACAATCGTCAAATTTGCTGACGACACAGTGGTGGTGGGCCTGATCTCTGCCAACGACGAGAGGGCCTACCTGGAAGAGGTCAAGGTCCTGGCGGGATGGTGCCAGGAAAACAGCCTCTCCCTGAACGTCAGCAAAACAAAGGAGATGATTGTGGACTTCAGGAGGTCGGGGGTCAAGGACTACAGCCCCCTCAGCATCGACGGGGCACCGGTTGAGAGAGTCAACAGCTTCAAGTACCTCGGAGCCTACATATCCGAGGACTTGACATGGACCACACACATTAACAGTGTGGTGAAGAAGGCACGACAACGCCTCTACTTCCTCAGGCGCCTAAGGAAGTTCCAAGTCAGCCAGAAGATCCTTAAGAACTTCTACTCATGTACAATAGAGAGCATCTTGACCGGCAACATCACCTCCTGGTTTGGGAATAGCACTGCAAAAGACCGAAGCAGACTACAAAGAGTGACACGTGCAGCCGAACGCACAATTGGAGGGGGGCTCCCCACCCTCCAGAACATTTACTACAAGCGTTGCAAGGGCAAGGCTAAGAGAATCATTAAAGACTCCAGTCACCCGAACAACTGCCTCTTTGAACTGCTGCGGTCAGGCAAGCGATACCGGAGTCTCAAGGCGAGCACAGAAAGACTCAGAAGTAGCTTCTATCCCCAGGCCATCAGGCTGCTAAACGAACAATGAATGAACACTACACAACAACAACCACCAAACGCACATAGCACACACATCCACACGCACACACTCACTTTAAACAAACACACTGTAGCACCCACTCCACACACTTTATAGCACACACCCACTTTAAACAAACACACTGTAGCACCCACTCCCCACACTTTATATTTATGGACGAAGGATTGCACTACAACTCGTACACCTTACTGTAAATTGTACCTAAAATTGTACCTCATCCCATTTCTGCTTTGCACTAGATAGTACTGTACATTAGTACACTGCATAGTATTGTGTATTGTATATTATATGGTAACTCAGAACATTGTACATATGTCTATACCGAACACTGTGACCTCATTCTCTTCTTCTAAATTCATGCTATATTATGTTATTATGTTATTTGATACTATCTTGTCTAGCACAGTCTCTGGAGCGTAACAGTAAGAAGCATTTTGTATGAAAGTATTCTGTACTTCTGTATGACAACTATTAAAGAACTTGAACTTGAACTTGAACATGCTCTGGACACAGAGCATATATCGTGTGGGTGATATGACTTGTATTATGCTTACAGAATTCCACGTATTTAGTTTTACAATGTCAAAGCCTTTTAATATAAATCAAAACGTTCCCGTATTTCTGCAATCTATGCGCAAAATAATAAGGAGTTGAGGTAGATACACACTCAGAACGTATTACATGCTGGTATGCTGATAGAGTAAACTATTATATGAATATGATATGATATAAGGTATACACTGGTCCGTTGCATACACTGGTATGCGCAAGTTACTGTTGCATAATGTAGGCTATGGCTGCTATTATATGTAATTCATATAGGCTACCTAATAGTATATGATTTTTAGAGGCATCTATTTTCTTGTCGGTATTAGGCTAATACCGACAACAACATGGGGGGGACCCTGATGTAAACAAGACAAACGTCTTTCTCTGGTCTGCATCCCCTTAACAATTGTGTGTATTGAGCCGTACTGTATTGTACCCATTCTGCAATCTGTTAAATAAAGTTTTCATTCATTCAAAATAGATGCCTCTAAAAATCATACTATAGCCAATCGAACACAACTAATAAAGGCATTCATATTACAGCACGGTTATAATGACACACACATGATGAATTGAAAATGGGGGACCCTGATGTAAACAAGACGAAAGTCTTTCTCTGGTCTGAATCCCCTTAACAATTGTATGTATTGAGCTGTAAGCCTACTGTACTGTACCCATTCTGCAATCTGTTAATAAACTTTTCAATCAATCAATCAAACCACCAACGCCAAACAGTGGTCAACGAACGGTCTTTATTAGTATTTTGAGCTGTCCAGGCAGAATTGCAGCAATGGTCTTAGGGAGCCGTTGATGTCTGACATCACCGTTTACAAGTCAGCCTTTTATTTATCCCATAACACGCGTTGTGTCTTCTTGGTTCGGCAGTGCCTCAGTGAACAATCTCCCGTGAAGTTTCTCAGAGTTCCGCTCGGGTCAGTCCATTATTTCACATCCCATGGGGGGTGTTTCATCACTTTCATGACCATATATGGATAATCATGCACGAGCATTGACGGTAGAACAAAGAGGTATTTATCAACACGGAGGAGTGTAGGACCTGTGTACGCATGGTTGATAAATCCCGTTTTTTTTGTGCGTGCACACATTCTAAATTCTGTGCACTGCTTACGTATGAAAATAGAATACTTTCTAAGAAAAATTGATAAATGAGGGCCCTGGTCTACAAGATATACACTACACCACTAAGATACCCATGTGCATGTCGAAATACTTCCCAAAGGTCAGTGAATACCACGACCACAACACCAGAGGGAGTTCCACAAATCATGTTCAACCCAGATAAAAAATTTAAAAAGTTAAAAAAAATGCAATAAAAAAATTATAACTTTTTTTGTTTAATAAAAGAAAAATCGTCATAACTTAGAAATGAGATTGCATAGGTCTATGAATCGATATCGCGATTCTGTTTCGATTAATTGCCCAGCCCTACAGTGTGTACAGTAAGTTAGCTTGGTGATCATCATTGTGATGTAGACAGGGGCGGACCTTCCTACAGGCGATATAGGCGGTCGCCTAATTTATTTTTTCTTGGCGCAGTTTTGGCGCCCCCCTCTATATCTGCAACCATTATTTTTACATAAAATAAATTCTAACATAAGGGAAAATGAGCCAAAAATCTAAAACGCTCAGTCGGTCTGAGCCTCAGCTTTAGGTGTTCACAGTCAGAACATGCTAGAGCGCTGTGCATTGATGGGTATCGGTCAAGTGTTTATAGAATTGAGCGTTGAGGAAAGAAAGACTAACGTTAGAGAACTATGGAGAGGCAAAAGCCATCCGGCCATCCAGTTTAAAAAGAGAAGAAAAGAAGAAGACGAGAAACGTGCCAAGGTGAAAGGTATGCAATTTTGTACAACTTCCAAGACCTGCCACACCAAGAGCTGATGAAGCAAGCAGAGGCACTTGTACACACCTTAAACCATGGAGGGCAATCTGATTTGGATGGGAAGGAGCTGGCTCAGGAGTTGGACAATTTGATGTGATTGATGACTTTGCAGCGAGGAAGGCCAGAAGGATTGCACTGTAAATGGAAACCAGTAGGAGCTACAGGCTAACCTTGAAGTGTGATGATAGGGAGTGGAATGTAAATAGTTCTTTAGACAAAGTGAATTTGTAATCTTTATTTATTTGTTTGTTTATTTAGCATATTATATTTTGATTATATATGTGTAACATATTTTACAATACATAATTTTCTTTTAAAGCAAATTTGCACGTTATTTTATTGTTTGTTATTATTATTATTCGTGATAGGGTTAACCTTCTGTGTATTGTCGCAGTGAAAAGGGTTAACCGGCAGACCGACCGACCGTTTTAGATTTTTGGCTCATTTTCCCTTATGTTAGAATTTTTTTTATGTACAAATAATGGTTGCAGATATAGAGGGGTGCGCCAAAACTGCGCAGAGCAAAAAAATAAATAAATAAAGGCGCAGTGGTGAATCTCGCCTAGGGCGCCAAATGTGCTAGGTCCGCCCCTGGATGTAGGCTAAGCTGGCTAGCTACTGTTAGCATACAAGCTTTTACAAACACTGTAGCCTACTTACTTTTTCATCCACAACTTTTTTTCTGATCCAGATGCATAAGTCCACTTCTTCATGTTGCTCAGTTGCTGGTTTATACTTTGGTCCTAATGTTGGCGCAAAGTTTAATTTAGCCTACTGTGTTGTTATAGCTGTACAGCTTACTAAACTACTAGCTTGCTCTTTCACACAGTGAAACCAGTCCAGCTGCAGGTCCATAGGTTAGGTTTAGCTCGGGCCAATCTCAAGTTTCTCAAGTTTCTTTATTAGTTGTCATAGAGAAGTACAGAATACTTTTATACAAAATGCTTCTTTCTGTTACATTTTGTATAAAAGTATTCTGTACTTCTGTATGAGAACTAAAAAAGAAACTTGAGAAACTTGATATTGGCCCCAGCTAAACCTAACCTACGGACCTGCAGCTGGACCCGTTTTGACTGTGCAATGCAGCAACCTCTGATTGGATTTTCAAGGCTGCCAATCATATTCAACCTCCGTGTATTGGATGTCAAGGGCTGTCAATCATTCAATGGCAAGAGTTTAACTGCACAGACCGTGCTTATATGACGTTAATAGCCTATTTTGATTGGCTATTCTTTATTCTTTATTTAATCCTGGGTCAACCTGTGCAGCCATCTGCACGAATATACTGCAGTCATTACTGCAGTGCAGGCCTGCTCAAAGCTGTCAATTTTGGCAATTTTTGAAAAAAATAAAATTCACTGGCATTTTTTACAGAGGAAAACACTTCTAATAAAAAATAATAATAATTAAAAAAATATATATATATATATATATTCACTCATAATTCATAATTATTATTAATTTACATATATATAAATATGTAAATTAATAATAATTATGAATTATGAGTGAATTTGTGTTTCACGTGTTGTCATAGAGAAACCTCCACTGGTGAAAACTGGGAAGTGTAGAGGTTCGGGAAGTGAGTTGGGACATGACTTCGGTTTTTTGGATGTTGACCTGGAGACCGAAGGATTGGTACAGACTGGATATGGTGTTGAGAGCATGCTGCATAGCTAAGATGGCACAGTCATCAGCGTACTGTAGCTCACATACTTGGCAGGATTTTGTCTTTGTGTGTGCCTGGAGCTGGCGGATGTTGAAGAGACTACACACACACACACACACGCACGCACGCACGCACGCACACACACACACTCGCGCACGCACGCACGCACGCACACACACACACACACACACACACACACACACACACACACACACACACACACACACACACACACACACACACACACACACACACACACACACACACATACACATACACACACACACACACATTAAATCCTGACTGTAGCAGGTTGTTTGCTGTCTTACATGGTGAAAAGCAGATGGCCACTAAAAGAGCAGCGATTCCACATGTTATCAAAGATCATTCTCGCCTCAGGAAGTGATATGTGGACAGAAACCCATTTTCCACCTCCAGGAGCAAGTTCCCTCCATTGGAAGTGCTGACGTGATGGAGTTCAGGTCACCGCTGGGATACTGCTACAGATGGGGCGGGGCGACAGTGGCTCAGGAGGTAGAGCAGTTGTTTGGTAATCCAGAGGTTCCTGGTTCGATTCCAGCTCCTCCCGGGCAGCGTGTTGAAGTGTCCTTGAGCAAGACACTTAACCCCTAATTGCTCCCGATGAGCAGGTCGGCACCTTGCATGGTTGCCTCCGCCATCGGTGTGTGAGTGAATGGGTAAAATGTGAGGAACAAATCGTAATGCGATTTGGATAAAAGCTCTATATAAAAGCACCATTTACAAGTTGTCTGACGTTCCAACTCCACAGAGGTGATACCCAGTAATCACAAGAAATCCACCTGACTCCTTGTTTTTATTGGGCCTATTATGAACAATATAAAAACCGGTATATAAACAGTAAATTGTTGAAATATCATATACAGTATTTGGATATAAAAACACACAAACATTTTTGTCAGTCCACAAAATCAGTCTCCCATTCATTGTCAATGGAGCCGCTCCAGACGAGTCAGGAAGTGGGAAATGACTAGGAAAAACACAATGGAATGGCCCTTGGAGTTGATTCCAGTAGCAAACGCAGGCACGGTCTCTCAACTACGCCTTTACGAGATCATCAAGTACGTGAAAGCACATAAGAAGTTCCATATCCATAGAGGTGACCTGAAGAGGTAGTAATAACAAGAAATCCACCTGAATCCTTGTTTTTATTGGGCCTATTATGAGCAATATAAACTTGGGTATATAAATATACCAAATATAAATGTAAAAAACGAAATTGTTGAAATATCATATACAGTATTTGGATATAACAACTCACAAACATTCTTGTCAGTCCACAAAATCAGTCTCCCATTCATTGTCAATGGAGCAGCTCCAGACTTTTGTTGTATTCCAGACAAGTGGGACATGGAAAATTACACAATGGAATGGCCCTTGGAGTCGAAATTCCAGTAGGAAACGGTCTCTCAACTACGACTTTACGAGATCATCATGTCAACATGGCTGCGGACACTGTAAACTCTGCACAACATTGCTGTTAAATTAGGCAAATTTTTTTATCTTACAATTGAAACTCATTAATACCAATGTGGTAATTCAACACAGTTTCTCTGCATATCGATAGTGCTCAGAAACCAGCCACACGATCACCAGCTTCTTGCGGGGGCCTGGGATTATCCCGTAGATTAACTACAAATTTGACAAATTTAAGGTTTTCCCCTAGATATTCCTGCGGACCTGAAGACCTCTACTCAGAACACTCACCTGGGTTATCTCAGTGTCACCTTTACTATATTTCCCAATGCATCACACATTTTTATTTTCCTTTTCCATTTGTTACAATATTTTACTATACATTTAAGTTTGGTAAACTAGGTATACACAGGTATATAATACAGTAGGTAAGTGAAAGCAAATACCAAAAATACAGTGCAAGTATACTCTCAAAATATTACATGTGGGTACTTTTAAACATACTGAAAATATACATTTTTGACTTGGTTACCCAAGTGCAGAAGGGCCTACTTCTCTCCTGTATGAATTTGCTGGTGTCTCTTTAAGTCTCCAGATTGACTGAAACATTTCTCACACTGGTCACAGTGGTAGGGCTTCTCTCTTGTATGAATGCGCTGGTGTCTCTTTAAGTCTCCAGATTTATTGAAACATTTCTCACACTGGTCACAGTGGTAGGGCTTCTCTCCTGTATGAATATGCTGGTATATTTGAAGATGTTCCTTTCTGATTAAGCCCCTTCCACTTTGGTCACAGCAAGGCCTTGACTCATCCATTATCTCTATTTGTTGTTGGGGAGCAATGCAGTGATTGTATCTGGAGAAGAGTTCAGATGTTATATGCTTTGTATTTCTGAAGTTTGTATTTCTGAAGTTCCAAAAAGGCATAGTTTACTGAGACCAGATTCTATTGACATTTGAAGGTTGATAAACAAGTCACCCTGGTCCTACAGTAGGCCCATATTGCAATCTAGGCCAGAGCACACACAGTACCACACAAACTATTAGTAGAGTACCTGATATGTCCATACATGATATAGTTATTAAGGCAATCAGTACAATAAATACAAGGCTGTCATGTATTATGCAGACATCATAAGCTCATAATCAATCCATGCATTTATCCATCATGAAGACATCCATTTATAATTTCCCAGTGAAGCTGTATGGCCTTCCTACCACTAGTCTAGCAGGAAGGGCCCTCAGACTTTTAGGTACCCCTACCCAAGGTAGAACAAAACACAACAATGTTTTATTTTTTTTATCTTCAGGGTATCCCATTAAGGACTGTTGGAGTTCATTCCATGAGCTAGGGGTATCATAGCAAAATGCAGATTTTGTTGTGACTCCCACCTGTCGAGCCTAATCAGGCGCAATTCGGAGCAACTGGGCGCACTCTGAGGCAGAGACACCTGCAGTATAAGAAGCCCGGCGGCCCGTCACTCTGCTTGATCGTACTGATCACTTGTGGTTAGTCAAACTAAAGTATCTTCAAGTCTTAGTATATCTCTCTCTTGTTGGATTCTACCCCGTTTCATTATTTTGTTTTGTGTTTTGTCCTTTTTCTAACCGGTGTTATTTTTCTTCTCTCTCCATCAAGGAACTGAACTCCCTGCCCAGCAATCCCTGTGTCGCTCCCCGCTCTCTCTCACTCAACCGCTCACACCTCTGGATAACCCCCCGCCCTCTGTTAAAACTGGACTGGTTAGTACACGCACACGAAACAACAGCCTTGTCACATTTACATTACTACACCACATGAGTTTTGCACGCTAGACACACGCACCCATACACTGTAATTGTCTCACACACATCTCATCTACATTTACCGTTGGCATCCACGCACTCACCCCCCCCCCCCCATGTAGGCCCTGTTTGAATAGGTATATTTGCTTATTGTTTTCTTTTGTTTATTACATTTAATTATTGTATCCGTCATGGGGTTCTGCCACACTTGACTGCTTTTGTAATATTGTAACAGATTTACCCTGTTCTGAGCAAACTCAAGGGACCTTAAGGACCAGCCAGTCACTAGAACAGTTTCCATTGGTTCCAACATTCCATTCCAATAATGATGTAGTATGGAGGTAGCTTACATCACATACATTTTGTCATTTAGCTGATGCTTTTATCCAAAGTGACTTACAAGTTCTGTATGACAGTATTTACATTTGTAATTCAGTGTATTAACCCTGGTTTTATTATCTAGGTAAAAACTATTATTCTGTCCATCCTTGCCTCTGGCTATATAATTGCTACCCCAACATCCTTCTGGATAGATTCAAGTCTTCCATTTATAATCACCACGCCAACAGAATAGTAGTGCATGCATTTTACACATTGACCACAGGAGGGCACTGCTACCATACTAATAACATAAAGACTAAGGTGACATCCCAGTGGTTGTCTCCAAAAGATGTTTGAGTGAAAGTGTGCTTCCACCAGAGGCTGCCTACTGTACTGTGCATTCTTGGCATTAACACATCTGTAATACAGTGAACCAGTGACCTCTAGGCAAAGGAGCACCTCTCGTTACTGCGTTTAATTTACACATTGTTGTTTTGGTTTGATGTGTGGGTTGAATTTCAGTGGGTATACGGGAGCAATAGAAACCCCACCCGTATACCCACTAAAATTCAACCCGCACATCAAACTAAAACAAAGAAATGTAAAGAGTGCAGTACCAATAGGGGCTCTTTCACCTAGAGGTCGCCGTTTGACCTTTAAATAGATAACTTGCTATAGATAACATTCAGGGGGGCAGGGGAGAGCAAGAACGCAGTCCCCCACTACCAGTAATTATGCAGTCGAGATTCCCACATTTGAGGAATTTGCATAGGTCAGCACAGCCGGAGTGCAATGGCTTTTTTTTAAATGATACATTTATTAATCAAACATTTATTTGGGCGGGGGGGGGGGGGGGCAATACTTATATTCCGCACCTTCCTAAAAGCTCTGGATGTATTATTTAGAAAAGATTACTTCAAATAAAAAACTGTACATACAAATTTATTTGGAATAACAAACCACCACGCATAAAAAGATCCACCGCACAGAGAAACAAAGCAGACGGTGGTATGGCATTTCCAGATTTCCACCACTATTTTAAGGCGTACACCTTAAGACCACTGACAACATGGTTTGATCCCCAAGCATCAGTATCCTGGAGAAATTTAGAAGAAAATATAGTAGCTCCACATAGGCTGAAGGACATAGTATACACCAAATTATCAATTAAGCAATGCGAACGAAAATTTGGCCCCATAATCACTCATGCGATCCGGATATGGCGTGAAACACAAAAAAAATACTCTATCCCACATAAATGGCATAATCATACTCCCTTATTCAATAACAATGCACTCTTGATTGGAAAACAACCTATAAAAAGACATTATTGTTATGTTTGAAGACTCAAGGTGTTCCATTAAAGAAACCAATTGAACACCACAGATACCACAAATTCTTCTATGAAAGAGAGACATCGAGAGGTTTTGTTTCAGATTTTTATCATCAATTACTAACGTCCTCGTATGAAACCCTCCACCTAGACTACGTCTGGAGGAGGGATATACCAGACCTGGAAAGTGATTTTGATTGGCAAGAAGCCTGGGCAAATGTTCGACTCACATCAAGGAACCCGGACCATCAACAAATCAATCTTAACTATATTCACAGGACATACTTGACTCCTATAAGACTGAAAAAAATGGGTCTTATACAAGACTCCAAATGCTCCTTATGTACAAATGGGGACGAGGGGACATTTATGCACATGTACTGGGACTGCCCACCAGTTAAGATATTCTGGAAAGAGGTGACCCAGCAATTATCAAATCTCTTAACTTGGAATATACCTGTACACCCCTCTGTATTACTGCTGAATGATGTTTTTGAGTGTGCAGTACATCCACAGCTAAAGAGATTGGTTTTATCGGGTATCACAGTGGCTAAAAAGCTGATAGCATCACGATGGTTCCAACCGGAAAAAAATTGCCGAAAGGTCTGGATTATTACATATCTCGATGTGATCTATCAAGAAATATCTACAGCAAGAATTTTGGGTCTCAATGAATCCAAAATGACATTGTGGTTAGAAGTGGTGGAGAAAATAAAAGCTAGCATATAATGGTAATGTCTGGTTAGGAGCGAGGGAAAATGGATGGATTATCCAATGGGGGGTCCGGGAGGGGGGGGTACGAGCTAGAGCATATGTGTGTAGGTTTTTAGATAACAGGTATTAAGGGTATATCCTATATAAGACAATTAACTCAAATGTGATTTCATTGGATGTGCACTGTCAACTAATGCTTGTATATCTTATCGTGTGTTGTCATGTTTGTTTATGTGTTTGTTTAAAAAAAATACAAAAAGAAAATACAAAAAAAAAAATCAAAAGAAATCGAACCCTAACTAACCTTACTGTCATGCACTTGTCCTAATAAACTAACCTACACTGTAGCACTCAACACTTTGATGAACATTGTTACTCAGCTGATAGAGTTGTACCCTTCCTGATGACTTGTCGTACAGAACTTGTAAGTCACTTTGGATAAAAGCGTCAGCTAAATGACTAAATGTTACGTGAATGACTACAGTATTCATGAATATATGTGACATTAAGTGTATTTGCACATATACATATGTTAAAACATTGTGCAGGAGTGGTTAGTAGCCAAACATTTCTTGAAGATACCTCCCCCTAAAGCCTTGGGATGGCTACCAGGCAGCTGTCCAATATTTACACTTTTATTATCATTACAAGACAACATGTTGTATTGTTACAGCAATGCATTAAAATCCCCATTACTACGTACATGTGTTCGTTCTCTGGGTACGTTTCCTGAAGTGTGGGTATAGATTGCAAGTAATATGAAATAGTGAATCATGATTTTCACGAGGAATAGTGAACCAGGAAACGATCCTGCTGAGCTGCCCAAACCATTACAGTAGCAACATTGAATGAATTGGATGGAATGCAACAGGGAAGATTAACACGTCTATACTGTAGGCCAGGGGTTCTCAAACTTGTTTATACCACGACCCCATTTTATTTAGGATGTTTTTGGCAACCCCACTAATGTATCGCGTAATTTCTACGTGGAATTAAGGAATATCGTCACAATCTCATCAGTTCTCATCCATTCTCATCCATGATCATTATGTTTTTGTGGTAGTCCTGCTAAGGTATGGACAGACGCAGCATTTAACATTACAGCAAAATACAGTAAGACTGTTGAATTACTAGTGAGGGACGGCACACAGGCGGTAGGGCTTTGGACAATGTGTAGCACCCAATTGATAGTCCAGACTGGGCTCAACCCCAGGAGGTGGATTAAAGGTGAACCTCTGAAGCAGGGAGGTGAAGAAGAGGAAGAGCTCCATTCTGGCCAGCTGCTCCCCAGGACACGCCCTCTTACCTGAACACAGAGGAAGGACAGATGTTGTACATATGCTGCTGACCGTTCAACCAACAGAGCTACTAAAGAACATAACAAGTCTGTATTTACCGACAGAGAATGGCATGAATGCTTCTCTGTTCATGCACTTGCCCTCTTTATCCAGGAAGTGACCAGGGTTAAAAGTGTGTGGTGTCTCCCATTCACTCTCCTCAAACAGAACAGATGTGAGGCTGCCAACCACTATGGTACCCTGGGGGGGGGGGGGGATCATGGACACATGCCAAACTGTCATAAACATGCCAAACTGTCATAAGGATTGTCATTCCAAAAATCTGTACGGATTGGATTGGTAAAGTCCCAGTATGCAAAACAGTACTACAGAAACCAACCTTTGGGATCGTGTATCCTGCCAGCTCAGTGTCTTTCACGGCCATGCGAAACACATTAAGAGGTAGAATATTTCCCATCCTCTGGATCTCATGGATGACTGCGTTTGTGTAGGGCATGTTGTCCCTGTCTGCCATAGAAGCCTGACGTGATGGCCCGACCACCGCATCAATCTCTGCCTGGACCTTTGCTGAGAAATAAATTATAAACAGGTGTATAATTATGGACACTGAAACCTACTTTGTGTGCACTGTGGAGTACATTTCAGCGAGCCTCACTCAGCTTGTACGGACAGGAGCTTGAACGACATGGATTTAAGTTCATTGTAACCAGGGGTGTAAAGTACTTGAGTAATTGTACTTTGTTACATACTTTGTTGAGGGATTTGTACTTTACTCTAGTATTATTAGGTTTGTATACTTGTACTTTTACTCAATTACATTTCAGAGAAAAAAACCATACTTTTTTTTACTCCTTATTTAAAATGCAGACCTACAAAGTACAAATCTCGCAGGTCCAACTATTTGAATTAGTATATTTGTTTCTCTGGCCGAACTCACGTTAACATTATTAATCCTGCGTCCGCACTTTATTTAAAAACAGCCAATCAAATTTCCATCAATGGAAAATGAACCCGCCCATACCCATGCTGATTGGTCCTTGTGCAAGACTAGAAAGTGCAGATCTTTGATTAAACACCTGCTATCAGAAGAATAGACAGTCAGAGTGACAAGCTACAGAAGATGGCCACAAACGATAGTACGAGTGATGAAGAGGACGAAACGAAGCAGAACATTTCATTTCCCCGGAATAAAAAAAAGTTTTTACTTTTACTTTTTAGTACTTAAGTACATGTAAAAGTAGACACTTTTTGACTTTTACTCAAGTGTGTTTTTAGCCAGATACTCTGACTTTTACTTGAGTACGATTTTGAGACGGTACCCATACTTTCACTTAAGTACCATTTCTTGGTACTTTTTACACCCCTGATTGCAACCCACTATAAACATTCAGAAGCATTAAGCACCCTGTATCTCTGGGTACTTCATCATGTAGAGGAGTCCCCAGTGGAGCGTAGTGGACGTGGTCTCTGTTCCAGCCACAAACAGGTCCAGAGTGACGAAACACAGGTTCTCCATGTCGAACCCTGAGTCTGCCACGTCTTCGGACTGAGAATCAAAATAAATGTAAACCTATGTCAACTCACAGCCAACAATACTTAAAGGTGCACACGGTAAGATTTTGGATCATTTGGAACAAGGACCGCGTAGACTCAATCATGTACAATTATGTGGAATAAGTATGAAATGTAATGGTTGACTCTACACAACCCATACAAATTAGAACTGTGTAGACCCAAATACTGAGCATGACGCAAGAGTAAAATGGCCACCGTGTGAACATGGTCAAATAAGTTGTGAGTTATTATATATTATCCCACATAATTGTATGTGGCTGGGCTGAGTATCCACTGCCCTCATTCCTATTTTGAAAATCTTACTGAGTGCTCCTTTAATGCCGTATTTAATAATACACTTGCATGTACATATTTCCACATGATTTGTACCTAGTCTGTGTTAATTTTGTCAACTAAAATGATGACGAAAGATGTTCGTCAACGAAGGTTTTTTTCATGACGACAACGAGACGTGACGTCACGTTACTGAAGACCATGTGACGCTAACGAGACTAAATAGTTTATTAAATATCGTTGACCACAACTGAGGACACAAAAATGTAATTTACAAAAACCAGGACGAAATTTCTCTTCATATGTTGATATTGTTGACTAAAACAAGACGAGACAAAATAATTATAACTTTTCTTAATGCCATCGTCCCGACAGAGCAGTGTGACGGGGAGCTCTGTTATTAGCATTAGCTGAAGAGCTATTTGAAAAGCTAGTTTTAGCTTAACGTTACCTTGGCTAAAGTTGGGACTATTCATAATCCAGCTGCAGACCTGCAAGCAAAGTACAGCAAGTTGGCAAAGGAGTATTCCAAGGTAAATCACTTTTTCACCAGTAACGTTACATTGTTTGTATTTCCATCTAGCTCGCATTAACTAGTGGCTAACCTAGCTCACGCTAATGTGGCTAACTGATCGACCTCTCGCCCACAATTAATGACATGTTACGGACAGCCATACCGGTGACAATGTTTAGCTTTTAGTGCCAAATGATAAGAGTCTGAAGTGGAGTCTCAAAAGAGAATGTTGAATATTTATTGTGCATTAAAAATCACAACAGAGCCTCTGCTACTACTGTAGCTAACCTAAACGGCGCCTTCTGGAAGCAAGTGCAACAACGTATAATGTCCGTGTAGAACCAATGTGCCAACAACCTTTCCGTGGGTGAAGCATAGTTGAGCATAGTTGTCATTTAATGATACTAATACTAATCTATACAATCACTTGTTGGTGAATAAATACCATTACTTTCTAGTTATTAAAAAAAAACAGTATATATAAAACAGTAGCTGTAAAAAAGAAAAGAAAAAAAAAGTTTTATAATTTATACAATATAAAACATTTTAGTACATTAACTAAAAATAGACAAAAATGTCATCCGTTTTCGTCGACTAAATCTAGAAAAAAAAAGACAAATTGAGACAAAAACGGACTAAGACTAAAATGCTCAGACATTTAGTTGACTACTGACTAAACAAAAAATGTATGAAGATGACTAAATATGATGAAAACGAAAAAGGAGCACTTGACACATGACTAAAACTAAAATGAAAATAGCTGCCAAAATTAACACTGGTCTGTAACAAAGAGTTGTACTATAACCTTTCCCATCTCGTTCAGGAAACAGTCAATGAAGTCCCTTGGAGATGAGGGGTCATAGTCCTCGTTGTGCTGGTTGATCTTGCTTCTCACAAAGGAGATAACAGTGGCCCAGTGAGAGAAGATCTTTTTGTGTGGACCGGGAATGCGTCTCATAACCCAGGGGAACAAGTTGTACATCTGTGTAAATAAACATGAGATGGGATGAGTGTCGTGAGTTTAGATGGTCTTTGACTTAATATATATTCATCACAAGACCAAAGCAGCATCTTAACTCTTTCACGACCATACCCGAGTATAGTCGGGTTATCTCGCTAACGGTTGAGCGCCAGAAACCTGAGTATACTCGGGTTTTGATCCTTTGATCTTTTCCTTTCCTTTGAATTGCAATGACGATCGAATATCACCAGGTGGCAGTATCACCTACCTTTTGAACTCTGATAGAAAGGTAACAGGAGAGGCAATGAATGAATTGGACTATCAACACTTGCTCTGAGGGGGAGGAGCTCCTGCAAAGCAATCGCTAGCAGATCTGCTCGCCTCAAAACCTAGTGTCCCGTAAACTCGTGTAATTACATATAAACGTGTAATCGCGATAGCCAATGGGATCATTGGAATTATTCTTTTTGGAGTACATCCTGGCTAAGGTAAGGACCCCCTATGTATATTCTACTGAACATGAAACATGTTTCTGTAACGATCACAGTGGATTACTTTACCGGACATAAACCAAGCTTTTTCTAACGATCGGATTTTGTGAAGGTACAAATACTCCCAAATCATAGGTATATAACATGTACATATTATGTACATGTTATATACCTATGATTTGGGAGTATTTGGGGTTTCAGGGAATCAACCAGAAGGATTCGGGCTTATTGCATATAATGCGTCCTATCTCGCGATCTATGGAAAAAGACTGGATTATTCCGGAAATGGGGCGCTGTTTAGCGTGTAACAAACTACAGTGTGTAGAAATTTGCTGATTGTTGTTTTTGTATAGCACTTTTCATACAGAAATTGCAGTTATATTATCATACTGTCATCGCGTCTCGCTCTTGCCTTTATGAGATAACTCTTATCTCCTAGCACCTACTGTGCTCATGAACAAACAATTTGCACCCATGCACGTGACCATAGACTCCTGCGCAATAGAGCATGCGGAGCGGGTGCTCTACGACTATTGAACATGGGGGGGCAAACGCTGGTTTTGCTCCCCCACTTTTTGATCATATGAAAAATATGATATACCCCCCCCCCCCCATATATAAATCTAACCATAACTAAGTAATTTCAATCAAATTAATAATACGCAATGACACTTAATAGCAAGTTTTTAAGTTTCCAAAGATTGTGTGACCCCCCACTTTAATGGTTTGATCCAGTGCCCACGGGCCACGGTTCGTCGGCATGACGTATACGACATGTTGGGGGAGGCGGCTTTTTCGAAAGCCCTTGAAAAATTCAGGCTGGATATTGGATAACATTGTGACTGGATTATTCTTCGGCGTTTACATCAAAATGGAGCAAATCATCATGTAAGTCGAACACTGTGACTGTATACTAAATGCGCAAACAGATTGAAACTGAATATTTCTCGTATGGTGAGCCTCGGCGCTGCTGCGCTGCACCGAGTGAATCCAGAGATACGGGATGGTGCGCAGGCGCTGTGATCACCCAACGGCGGAAATAATGCCGCTTTGAGCAGTTTATAAAAAAATATAAAAAATATTTATTAGCAACGCCGAGCTTTCAAACCATCCCGTATCTCTGTGCGAACCCCTCGTGCAACTGTGAGCACCTTTGTAATGTCTCTGTGATACTTGTATAACGAACGGTTCGGCCAGAACCAGTCCTTCATGGTAAATCTAGGTTGGTTTCCCATTGAGTAGTAAGTGACTGTGGATTCACTCGGTGCAGCACAGTCACGAAAGGGGTTAACATGGAGTGGACCCTGATGTAAACAAGACAAACGTCTTTCTCTGGTCTGCATCGCCTTAACAATTGTGTGTATTGAGCCGTACTGTATTGTACCCATTCTGCAATCTGTTAAATAAAGTGTTCATTCATTCATTCAGCCGCCGCGCTCACTGGGGCTATTGATAGCGTCAATTAGTTGTTGTTGTTGTTGTTGTTGGTACTGCGCTGCGGATGTGAACGGGGCCGGAGGGGCTTTGGGAGGATGGGAAAGTTATTATTATTATAATAGTAATTGGCTATCATACGTGCCTAGCTAGCGTTAGCTAAAAGAGCCCTCGCAGTGAAGTTATTATTATTATAGCTATCATACTGCAATATAAACTGAGTTTTATAGTGAAAAGAGCAGCTTTATTTTGGTCAAGATTGAAGGCTCTATATTGCAGGAAATTGCACATACAGGTGTTCATTAAATGTTAAAAAATCTGCCCCCACTTTCAACTATAACTAGGCGGCCATGCACGTGACCAGGCCACGCCCCAGCGTCCTCCTATAAGACGCCGGACATGGTCACACTCTACCTTCCTCTTTTTTTGTTTCCAACATGGACGCTGCAGTACACTCCATGAACTAGTTGTTATGAAATGCAGAGAGAAATTACATAATGTTGGGTTTTCGCCGGAGATTCACCAGCCCCTGGAATCTTCTCGGCACATCCTAACAGCGCATCGGGCCTGTCCTGGGGTTTCCTCGTCTTGTGACAGCGGATCGAGGGACTTAGCGCGGCGGCTAGCTGTCGGGCTAGGTCGCACACAGGTAGGGCCTGCGCTGCCAGGCATTAATGCTAGCATTTGTGATACTGCTCGTTGTCCTGTGAGACAGCCGAGTCGTGTATTGGCGCGAGGGGCAGGATATTTGGGAAAACATAATCGTCATGACTCTGTTTTGGGTGTTTTCCCAGCTATCCTAGTGCGCGCGGCTAATGCTAATGCTACAATGCTGGGTCTGCGTTCTTGTTCCCTGCCGAGGGCTGTCTTTACTAAAAGGTCTTCCCTCCTCTTAACCATTCATGCTGATGGTCAATCAGTGTCTAATGTTGGGAGTTTTGACGGGGGCTTGTTTACCATTTTCATGGGTGGATGGGCTGAGGCCTAGGGGTGGTGTGATTTTTGTGAATCTATGAAATGTGTGCGGAACTGGTGTTTTTCTCTGGTCTGCATCCCCTTAACATTTGTGTGTATGGGCTAGCCCATTCTGCAGTGTGTTAGTGGAGTTTTCGTTAATTTATTCATTTACCCCTTCATGGGTGCACACCACAGTGGAGGTTGCTGCATGCCTACTAGTGAGGCAGTGCTTCACTAGTAGTAGTCTTTTGTCTGCAGCCACCACTGGTGCTCCGTGCTTGTGAAGCAGGTGGCATCAGGCCTTTGCCTCTGACATGGTGGAACGGTGTCCCGCCCGGCCGACGCCATGAGGCGAGTCAGCCCGGCAGGTGGCTGGTGGGCTGTTAAAGCCTATACCGCCACGGTATAGAATTAGCATCGACTAGCAACATTGTTCGAATTGCTGTTTTTTCTGTCAAAAATGGTGTCGGTGGTGGGGCCTTAGGGCCAGCCGACGTCGAAACATCGCGCAAGGTTTTGAGGTTATTCGCTTTTGACCTAGCCGCAAGCTATAACCGCAGGGAGGGCTAGGATGCTGTCAACGATTGTTTACAGACATCTTGGTTGGATCAGTCTCCCCTTGAGGAGGAGAGACGTTTTTTCCCTCCTCAGGGCTCCCTTCTCCGCAGAGGGACTTTGGTCTTTCCGCAGGAGCGCGGGCGGTATTTGACCTAGGCCCCACACCGCCTCACACCGCGCAGCCAGAGGTGAGGGCGCGGCCTGGCCAGCGGCTGTGGCGAGGCCCTCAACCAGCGGCCCTGTTTCCCCCGCCTGAGGTACCCTGGACACAAAGAAAACAGGTGATCGCAAGGCCGACAGGCCGAGGGATCGGCTACATTAGATGAGCACGCCCTAAAAAAACGTCGCCATCTAGCTGTGTCTAGCTCGCTCTCCGGTCACTCCCCCCCCCCCAACACCAGCAGGATAAGGGCTCTGATTTGTTTCCTTTGGCTGCGGGCCGCGTGCCTTCAATGAAGCGCAAGCGGCCCCACGTTTCGCTTATCATGGGGACAGGGGCTGACACCCAGTTGCTGGCTAGGCCTGGGTCTGTCCGTGAGAATGTTGTGCTGTCAAGCGGCTCCCACGCCACACGTTCTGCGTCTGTGTTTGGTGAGCCTGGTGTTGTGTCTGTCAACAACAAAGCCCTTGGGGTCGCAGCGTGAGTTCCCCCAGCCCCGCCCTCGCCAGGCCGGGTATCACGTTAGTGCCTCCCACGGCCGGAAGACCGGCGGTGGTCAGGCAGGCGCGCGTGATTTGGGTGGTAGTAATATCACTGCAGGGCTACGGTGTGTAGGAACCCACCCTATCAGGCAGTGTGACGACCTCACGCCTTGCATGTCCAGCTGTAGAACAGTTCCTCAGCAATCCATGCCGGGGAGGTGTTCAGTGGGGGAGCTTTTGTCACCCAGTGTGATGTCAGTTTCCCCCGTATCAAACCGACCCTTTGGGTCAACAGCAGTGACAGCTCTGGCCGACGAGATCCAATCTCTGTGGGCGAAGCAAGCCATCGTCGTGGTCCCAAAGGAGGACGCGATGCGTGGCGTTTCCTCCCGGTATTCTCTGGTGCCCGAGAAATCGGGGGTGGGGGGTGTCAGACCCCTACTGGACCTGTCCCATGGAAGGTTCAGAATGTTGACCGTCTCCCAACTGTTAGACGCTGTCAGGTGGGGGCCTGGTTCTCCTCCATAGACCTGTAGGATGCGTATTCGCATCCCGATCTTCCATCCTAGGGCTTACCTACGCTTCCTTTGCAGGGCTTAGCGTACGAGTACCAGAGGCTGCCGTTCGGCTACTCTCTGGCTCCCCGCATCTTCACCAAGTGCGTGAAGACAGCGCTGGGGCCTCTGCGTCCTCGGGGGTTACGAATTGTATTCTGCCCTGGACGACGTTCTGGTCCTTGGCCGGTCAGGGTAGATCGCCAGGTCTCATACCAGGCAGGTGGTGTCTCACCAGCCTTGGTTTAGCTGTAGACTGGAAGTAGAGTTCTCCTCTTCCCAGTCAACGGGTAGAGTACTTGGGCTTTTTCTAAGCTCAAGGTCTATATGGGCATCCCTCTCGGAGCGGCGGCGAGTGGTTGGTTCTCGGCGCGCTCTGGAGGTTCCGTCCTAGGGCGGTTACGGCGCTGTCCGTGATGCGCCTGCTGCTGGGGTCCCTCTTGGCCTCCTCTTCATGAGGAGGATACAGAGGTGGTTTTTTCCAGTATGGAAATGGACCCGGTGTGAGGCATGTGGAAGCGGCTGAAGGTTCCTATGTCAGTACTGGGGAGGGTCTGGTGCCCTCACCTGCGGGGTCCCTGTGGGCAGCAGGCTGTCACACGTCACAGTCTTCACCGACGCCTCCCTCATGGGATGGGGGGACGTGTCGGGCCAACGCAGTAGGGGGCAGCTGGCGAGACCATGCTGCCCGGTCTGCGCTACATTCAATGTGTTGGAATTGAAGGCAGTCCTTCTGGTCCTCAAACAGCTCGACCACCTTGTGGTGGGAAAGCATGTTTTGGTCAGGATGGACACCACGACGTCAGCGTTGTATATTGTCAGACAGGGAGGAGTGCGCTCCCCCCGTTCTCCATCTGCTCTGCCTGAGGGCTCTCCACATCCCCGGCAGGGAGAATGTGGGTGCAGGTGTGCTGTCGCGGGGCGGTCCTCACCCTGACGAGTGGGGACTACGTCCAGACATAATCGGGCAGGTCTGGGACCGATTCCGTGGCCGTCCGGGATTCTGTACGCATTCCCCCCTTACACCTGATAGCTCAGCTGTTGGGGCGGGTACGTCGGGAGCGCGGGACTTGGTCCTGGTCGGGCCCGGCCGGGGCTCAACTGTGTGGTCCCCGGCCCTGATTCAACTCTTGGTGGCTCCGCCGTGGCCTGTTCCGTGGTCACCGCGGGCCCTCTCTCAGGCACGCGGAACTCTGTTCTGCCTCCTGTTCTGGGGCAGCCTCTAGGCTTGGCTGCTGACAGTGTGAATCTGGTGGGGATGCGTCTTGACTATTCTGTGGTTAACGCTATCCGGTACGCGCACGCTCCGTCCTCTACCACGGCTTACACTGGGGAGTGGCGTATGGTTGAGTGTGGGGGCGGAACATTGTTCAGCCACCCTCTCGTGGAACATTCCTGCTTGGCGCTCGCCGTCTCAAGCCTGTGGAACGTTTTCTGTCTCCGAGTGGGACCTCCAACTGGTCCTGGGCCGGTTGTCGGAGGCCCCGTTTGAGCCTCTTGAGCAGGCGCCATTGGATCTGCTGTCTTTGAAGACCGCGTTATTTTTGGCCATCACCTCCGCTAAACGCGTGGGTGAGCCGTGTGCTCTCTCAGTGCGGCCTGAGTGCCTGTCTATTTGGCCGATAGCGGTGCGACTCTGAGGCCTAATCCAGTCTTCGTGCCAAAGAATATCCGGAGCTCTTTCGCTCCAGGGATATTGTGGTTCAGGCATTTGTCCGCCTCCTCTAGTGAGTTGGAGGCGGGCCTTCACCTGTCGTGTCCTGTCTGTGCACTGGGGGTTTACCTCAGGCCTCGGGCTCTCAGGGGATTCCGTTCAACTGTTTGTTTGTTACGGTGGCCCAAAAAGCGGGTGAGGCGCTGTCCAAGCAGCACCTGTCACATTGGTTGTCCGGGGGCGTTGCCCTTTGCTGCACGTTGGCTGGACAGGTCCCCCCTCGGGCTGCTGCCCTGTTAGGGGAGGCCTCGGTGGAGGACATCTGTGCTGCGGCGTCCTGGTTCTCCCCGGGTCCCTTCGTTAAGTTTTACCTCGTCGACATGACTGGGGGTTCTGTCTCTGGTTCCCCCTTTTTCGCACTTTGGTGGAGTTGATTGCCTCCCCCCCTTCGTTAGGACGGGCGGGTGCACGGGACTCCCCTCCTCCCTGGTTGGGGCTTACGGGCCCCATATCTCATAATGGCGAAGAGCGAGACGCGATTGGCCAGTATGATACGAAAGGTTATACTATAACCTAGTTATATGAATACTGGCTGAGCGTCTCGCTCTTGATGCCCTGAGGTCCCTTGGTTGGGTTTTCAGTGTTGGAAACTTTTTTCTGACGAAGGTAGAGTGTGACCATATCCGGCGTCATATAGTAGACCGCGGGGCGTGGCCTGGTCACGTGCATGTGAGTGCAATTGTTTGTTTGTGAGCACAGTAGGTGCTAGGAGATAAGCGATATCTCATAATGGCGAAGAGCGAGACGCTCAGCCAGTATTCATATAACTAGGTTATAGGATAACCTTTCGTTTTGATGATTGATTTGACTTCTATGGACCTTTTATAAAAGATTTAGCCCCTGTGTCCCTCCCAAAAATCCCGGCATTTTTTGTCAGAGGGCCAAATCCAAAATACCTGCTGGCGCCATCTTGAAAAATGTACTTTTGAACCAGAGCACATAGAATCATGTATGAATACACTTTTTTTGTGTAAATCAACCATGAGGATTCCGATGTGTGAGGTTCTAGGCATAATAATGCTGCTTTTTTGTGAGGTAATGAGTAGATTAGTAGATGAATAGATACACTAGGTAAAATAAATTGAAATAGGAATTTAAAAATATCAGAATGACCTGGACCAAAGCAAACAATGTTATCTTACCGTAGCCCACATTCCGCCTTCCAGAATAATAGCTTCATTGATGATCTTCAGAAGAGTCTGGAACTGGACGTCGCTGTACTCAAATCGGTGGCCGAAAACAAGGCAGCAGATCACGTTTGAGACAGCATTGTTTAGGAGGATCTGGGGGTTGAAAGGTTTCCCTGGAGACCAAAGCCAGATAGAGTCAACATGACAATCCTCTCAACTCAAGTCATTTTAAGTTTTGAAAATGTTGAAAAAACTGTCATAATCATTGCAGCTTTAAAACAAGTGGATGTTGGGCGGCTACGTGGCGTAGTGGGCAAGGCGCTCGCCACGACATCTGGAGACGCTGGGCTCGCCTGTTCGAGCCCAGCGCTCCACATTTGCTTTCAGTTTAGCTGGTCGTCCACAGTAATACACATTGGCCGTATTACGGGGAGGGAAACTGAAGGGTGGGGATCGGGCGTTGTGGACAGCGACTCCTACAGGTCGGTTGGTGCGCCTGCGCAGTAGAATCAGGAAGTGTCGGGGGCAGCGTGAGCCTCCCACGCGATACTCCTCGACACTGAGAGATCGAGCTGCGCAGGTGAAAAGATGCGACTGCTGTTACCTCAAGTACCGGAGGGGACTTGTGCTATGTATGACTTAGTCCACATTGCAGCCGGCTTGTGGGAGGCAAGAAACAGCGTTCGTGACAGGGGAGGGTTGAATTGGATGATACGAAATTGGGATGGGAGAAAATATAGAAAATGGGAGAAAAAGTGGATAAAAAAAAAAACAAGTGGATGTTATACACATGCTGTAAAATGTTTGTATACATTTTCATTGTTATTAAAAGAAACTGAGGCATACATGTCCCACTGATGAATAATCTGTGCACTTCTTGTGGGGTCTGTTTGTGCCCTGATCAGGTGTACCCCAGTGTGATGTGTTATGTCTAGCTGTAGTTCCCTGTCCTGGTCTTGTAGTCCTTGTCGTTTCCCTCCAAGGTGTACCCATTTGTAATCAACCCAGGTGTGTCTCGTCTTGTCATTCCCTCATGTATAACTGTTCTGTCTTCCCCTGTGTCTGATGCTGATCCTGTTTGTACAGCTTTGTTTGTCATTATTTTATGTTACCCTTTGATCACAAAAACCATGGTAAATATTAATTAAATATCTTCTGTTGGTTACTTTGGCTACTGTCTCCTTATTATGTTACATTGACCAGACAACAAGCATTCCTTCAGTCAATGGTAACGTAATAACTTTCATCCCACTGTATTGTTATTTTTATTCTAATTAGTATAATCAACCACATCATACACAATTGTACAGCCCTGTCCTATTTTATTTAATAATTCTATTCTATTGTACGTTGATTTTAATTGAGGTTCTATTTTATTTTATTCTACCTCAACCCTTTCACTGCCACACTACCAAATGGTTTAACCCTTTCACTGTGACGACATGGAAGGTTAACCCTTTCACTGCCACGTGGCAAAGGGTTAACCCGTTCACTACCACACTACATAAAACCGTCTGTAGTGTGATAGTAAAGGGTTAACCTGCTGTAGTGTGGCAGTGAAAGGGTTAATTGTCTGTCCGTTAATGTTGCACCAAAGGACCAAATCAAATTCCTTATGTGTAAATTACTTGGCAATAAAGACCATTCTGATCCTTGTGTAATTAAAGGTGCAATAGATAAACATTTTGTATGTAGAGTAATCATTTAAAAATAATAATCCCCCCGCAAAATAATTATTGATTCATGAATTTATAATTTTTAATGTTTTTGTGGGTCCAAAATTAACGTTGTTTACATGTTGCAGCCATGTATCCCCTCCCTATTCCCCATTTCCCCACATGGAATAAACCTGATTGATAAATGACATGCTGGTGCTAGTCTAGTCCAACATCTAGTGGCTGGATGGTGCATCTACAGCACCTTGCATAAAATGCTTATTAAATGACCTCATATAATCTACCCATTCACAGAAGTGTACCTTTTACCTTGCTGATTGCTTCATTCAAAGTGATACAATAGGCCACTCTCTTGCCATGCCCCTTTTTAGCCAATTGGCATTTGGCTTGATTATACACACACAGGGGCACAGAACATGTGTACACTCACACATGCACTCATATAACACAAACACACACACCCTTGACCTCCATGCCCAATTTCAGCCTCCTAGGGCAAAACCCTGTGGCTGCTAGAATCTGTTTGTTGAACTAATGAGGGGTTTAGTAACAGCACATGATTGCTGAGAACTAATCACCGTATTAAGGCAATAGATGCAGTCTGAGCCAAACGGAGCACAAAGTAGGCTACCTGCATCTGCCTGTCTGGTAGTCGGAAGGTTCCCGGTTTGATTAACACTCCAGCGTGTCAAAGTGTCCTTGAACAAGACACTTAACCCCTAATTGCTCCCGATGAGCAGGTTGGCACCTTGCATGGTTGCCTCCACCATCGATGTGTGAGTGAATGTGAGGAACAAAATGGTAAAGCACTTTGGATAAAAGCAGTTATATAAATGCACCATTTACCATTTACAACCGAATGAGAAAGTTACAGCTTATTTATTTTGTCCCACTGGTGGAAGAATATAGATGTAATTAATAGGCCTGATGTTATACCCTGAGAAATATACCCAGTTTAGTTTTTTAAATGGCCTCATACGATCTAGCCATTCACAGAAGTGTACCTTTCTCATCCCTGATTGCTTCATTAAAAATGGCACACTCAGTCAGGATGGACGGCTCCAGGCTCTTTTTACCCATTCCAAAGTTTCTTAGCGTGGACAGAGCGAACCTCCTCTGTATCTTCCACGTCTTTCCTTTTGAGAAAATCAGACCTATAGGATAAAGAATTAGGTTTATTTTTCAGTACCTTTCAGACACACACCTGATGAAGACAGGTTCAGGTTGAATGAAACCTTGTGCAAAATATAGCAAAATATACAGCGTGAGGAGATCCTTCTTTGATCCATCAAACCCTGGTTACAAATATAATACATACTGGAGATATTGTAAACAAGAACCATGAAGAAATACCTTTATTTCCCATAACATCATGAAATACGGGCACCTCTGGTCGTTCAGCAAAATTGGCTCCATTTTGAACCAAGGCCTCTTTCACCAACTTATGTCCACTGATAATAATCCATTTTGTCCCAATTTGAATGCTGAAAATGTTTCCATATTTCTTAGCAAACTGTAGGAAAAATTGTATTCAATAGCAAAATTAAATACATATAAATGTAAATGTTTCCTGTGGTCTCCTTGACTGTCACACTGAAATACAAAAATATACTGCTACTTAGAAATCAGACTAAGACAAACCTCCAACTCCTAATAGGGCATTGAACCCTAGAACCTGGGCTTACGTGACCTCAGCTCCCATGGGTTTGGAATGGCCTGTCAAAGTAACTCAGGCTATAGCCAAAGCAATGTCCTCTTTTAAAGTGCCAATCTCGAAGATCACCATTTAACCTGTTTACTACCACACTATAGAAGGTTAACATTTCATTACCACACTACAGACGGTTAACGTAGTGTGGTAGTGAAAGGGTTAACCTTCTATATTGTCGCAGTGAAAGGGTTAACCATTTGGTAGTGTGGGAGTGAAAGGGTTAAGTCACTATTTATCGCCCCCTGGAGGTGAGACAATGGTGAATGAGCCTCTGGCCCCCTGAGGAAATCACTTGCCTATGCAGCATTATTATGAACTGAGTGTCATTCCCAGGAAAAGATCTCGCTTAAAATATGTAAATAAGGTACTAATCGACCACAGGGAAAAAGGTTCATAATGTATGTTCTGTCATAGCCATACGTTATATATTTACTTATTGCATCTATCAAAAATTTAGAATGTGTACGCATTACAAATAAGAACATATATTACATAATCATAGTAGTATTGCTGTCTGTGCATCAGGGTAATTGATCGTGACCACAATGATTGTTGGTTGGGCTCCAGTTTGTTTTGAACTTTTGCATATACAAAACCTCCTTATTTACACATAAATATATTACATAATGTACAATACATTATGTATTTTTGTTTACGTTTTCTGATGAGACTGTGAAACACAGCTCTTCAAGAATGGCACTTTAAATCTCTTCTCGAAACACACTTGTACACGAGAGCCCTTTTATAATATTTAGTTTCCTGTTTCATCCCCTGTTCTAACGTTTATACGATTCCTTTATGTGACCTTTATTCACACTCAAGCTTTTCATTCAAACCTTATCACAGTTCATTATTAGTCTTGTCAAGCACTTCATTCATTCGTTTGAAAAGTGCTATACAGATACATTTGGTTAAAGTTAAGTACCTTAGCAAATGTGAGATGGGTTTCAGAAGGCTTGAAGTGATGAAGACCCCCAATGACTGGCAGGGACCAGGGTCCCGGAGGGAAGTTTTCGGGAGCTTTGTTTCTCAGATATTCAGCAAGCAACAGGAATATGCATAAAAACACCAGAATGCTCTGAACGTCTATCCATTCTGCCATACAATTGAGAGACATATCCATCTTGGCTTATAGTTGAAGTATCCACGAATGAAGAATCTGGAAACAATCAAACCACTTGTTTGCTTTTCGATCCAATCTTATTACATAACTCACCATAACTCACTATTTGCATGGCCACGGCTGCCAACGTGAATGGGTGTGTACAGGGTTCATTCGGTTCCACTTTATGCCCCTGTTCTGTGCCAGTGTGTGTGTGTGTTTGTTTGTGTTATATGAGTGCGTGTGTGAGTGTAGTGTGTACACATGTATCGGTATTGTTACAGACAAGCTGTAGGACTCCCTAGAAACGTGTTATCTTGTGTACTGCGCCATGCACTGTCGAGTGGGAGTTTAAAGGAACATATTTTCAATGTTTTAGCAAATTTTGATTTAAATTGTATAATTCCCATTTTAAAATGTTTTACCATGGTATGTTTGGTATCCTTTTTTTCAGCACAGCCTCACATATATGACCTGACAGTTAGTTTTCATATTGTATAATACTGTATATACTGTATACTGCATAATGTACAACACAAAACACAAAATCGGATTGAGAAAATTTGTTATTTTTACTATGAACCAATGCAAACATATTCAATCAAGCATATACAACTGTGGAAATGCACCCTAGGTAGCATATTTACATAAACAAAAGAGAACGGAACAGAATGCAATTTACAAATTATTATTTTCTCCATACAAAGGTAATAAACACAGACGAAAATTTGATTCTCAATCACCAGCATGCCTTTTTTTTTTTTTTTTACAAAAAGTCAGTAAAAGTAAGTTTTTTACAGAAAAAGTAAAAAAAATAAGTTTTACAGTAAAAAAGTAAGTAAAGTGGGATATTCAATATACATATATACAGTACACATATGACTAGAGTGCAGTCATATAGAGTGCAGGATGCCTGAGGTGTATCCAAAATAAATATATACACTACACTCATGTGTACAAACCCAACAAGTACAGTAAGAGTGTGACTGACTAAACATAAGCAATAAATCTCCAAAATAAGTGCCTTTACCTTGTGTTGTTGTCATCTACAAAAGATGAAGATTCTTCTACTTCTACTACTACTATTACTATTACTACTGCTACTACTACTACTGTTATAAGTCGAACTACTAAAGCTAAAGTTTTGCTGGCTGGAAAAACGTGTGTTCTGCAGAAATGATCTTGTAAACAACGGATCGCTCACTTACATCCTTCTTCTAATGTTCTTTTCTGGCAGTCAACTTCCGCCTCCTTCAGCACTTCCTCTCACTTTTTTCGGCTTGATTCTAGCACAACAAATGGCCAAGATATTGATACAAATGTAACGCCTGTCAAATTAAATCTGGCACATTTTACGCATGCGTAAAGGTTTATTTAGCATCGAATTGAAGCATCGAATTGAAATGATCCTGGTTCAGTTACTTATTGTTTTATCAACACCAAATAAAAAGTAGCGTGTAGTTTCAAGGCCACGTCATAATGCTACGTCGAAAAAAACCCGGAAATAGACTACATTTCACAGGCAGATCACTATTGGGCAGATCACAGGCCACTTCAAACAACGACGTCATTCTATCGCGCCGGCGATATCAGAGTCGTCTAAGTAGTGATGGCGAGATGAAGCTTCATGAAGCATTGAGGCTTTCCATCGTCGAAGCTTCATGGTGCATTTGCTCTACTGTGCCATCAAGTGGACAATAAATGTAGAACAGGCAGAGTGATGATGATGCCAATAAACAAATAATAATGTGTCTGTTTATCTAACAGAATGATGGCAGGGACAGAGGAGAAAGTGCTTGTGTTACTACAACATTCTATAATTTAATATAGTGTGTTTTTCTAACAGAATGATGGCAGGGACAAGTGCTTGCTTCATTAATTTTTATTCAGAAAAAGCAACTCAAAATCGACATGCCATCCTGCATTTGGATCATACAGATGTGATCAGATTAGGCACAGCAATTTAGACATTACAGCAAGTTTATATGTAACGGAGATGATATCATATGGTCACCTTTTTTGCGTTGTGTTTAACTTTCTTCGATGCCCCGAGGGAGTTTAGAACCCGGGTCTGCCGTGACACGGGCGACAGGTGACAGCACAGACCGCTACACCAAGGTGAATTCACTCTTCATGACGTGTAAAGTGTGTCTTTTTAAGTGGAGTGAGTTTAACTCGCAGTACCGCTACTCGCCAGTCACTTCACAACGCTTGAAGTCCATCGTGACTGACAGTGCCTCGCGCTACCATCTGTTATATATATATGTTGGGATTATTAGGATACACATTTATTTGTCTTTCCCAGTACTCCACGGGATTCTCCAACGCAAAGAAACTCGTAATGAATTCCTATGTCGACACTTGTGTTGCGGGGATGTTCCGGGGAACATAGGGATGATCCCGTGTTGGAGACGCGTTGCGCACCAACCCCGAAGCCATTTCCTGAATCAGTGACGCGGAGTGGGGCTTCGGGGGCGGTACCCCCCGGAGTGGGGCTTCGGGGGCAGTACCCCCCGGACCGAGGCTTCGGACGTCATCAGTACGTCACCTGATACACGCTTCGATACAGGCTCCACTTAAAAAAAGCTGGATTGCTCGACACAAGCTCCGGAGCCTCGCTTCAAACGTCACATCACTACGTCTAAGGGAAATGCGCTTGTTGTCTTCTCCAGTTATCAGACAAGAAGATAGACACCAATTTCCTCTCTGTGTTCAGTAGAAAGCTATCCGACCTGATCCGTATCCACTTCCATTCATTTGTGCTAAGCTAGGCTAAAGCTTGCCGCCAGATAGCTTTCTACTGAATGCAGAGAGAAAATTGGTATCTATCTTCTCGTCTGACTCTGGAGAAGTCTAAGGTAGTGTCTAAGGTAGGGTGGATTTATACATGAGATACCACGTCGATACCCAACTAACTATATTGTCTCTGTTTTGACTGGAATCCACAAGAAACACTAGGCACACAGACAACACAGACAAAGACAAAGCTGATAAAGTGCTGTCCTGGTGGCTCACTAAGCTAAGACCATAGAGAGTGAGCACTGCCTATCTACAATAGGCCTACAGCCCAAGTGTTGCTAGCGCTACTCTGCCATTATAGTCCATGGGCCAGAGGCCAAAATTTCACTTGTCGGTGCCACTCAGGGTGAATAAACTTGCATATCATTTTTTCAAAGATCTATGTCTGTAGATGATATTTTTGTATGATAGCCCTTCCAGAGTGGTAGCTTTATCATAATTATCAAGTCATGAAGTATACCTACACCCTCAGGAAATTGCATTTCAGATGCTGGTGCATATCATTTTAAAGGGGACTATGTAATATTTCATTCAAGCTAAGATGTGAATCTTTCTGACCAATATAGAGGTCACTGGAGCTCTTTGAACAGTCAACAACACACATTTCTACACGATTTTCACCTAAATGATATATTGTCTTTTAGCCTTGTGTCATCTAGGAGCAACAGAGACACAAAATACAATATCTACAACACTCTCAGGACCATAAGGATTCAGGAAATGTATAATATGCCTATACTATTTCATTGTTACAGGTCATTGTGAGCCTTAAATTAGAAAAGCAGTATTAGGCTCCTATTAAACTATACAGAACAGCCACTATAGTCTAGAATGGAAACATACAGTAGGTCCACCTGCATAGGGTGGATTCTTTTCACCACCTGTTTTTTATTAATCCTTGAAGTGTCTATTTTAAGATTCTGACAGGTAACAGGTTGGAATAATGTCACATGGGGTTTATTTTTTAACCCTTTATTACACCTATCCTGAACCAAAACCTGAAAAATAAGAAAAAGAAAACAGCATAACTTTTGAAGTTAACAACATATAGAGACAAATTAAAACATTTTCCCAAACAAGTTTGACCCAAGGAATTCAGTACAATTGTTATTTTTAAGATTCAAACACATCATGATTAAATTTCAGGACAGAAAAAGCAAACACCGCTGAAAAAACATATATCACATCTCTATTTTCCCTTTTTACTGAAATGTAGTGCATTGGACGAGATCGATTTAGGTTAATATTGGAAATAATATTGTAATAAAGATTGTCTCCATGCTGTTATGCCCTTAATATTATAGATTTGCATAAACAATTATATAGAGACAAATTAACACATTTTCCCATGCGATTTTGATCAGTGATTTATTTATTGTTAAGGTTCAAACTATATGTTTTCATATGCACTGGATATCATGGACTGGATATGTTCTTTGTTGACAAAACATTCAAGTCTTTTTTTCTATTTGTATTTTGTACCCTAAACTACTAATCATCATCATCACTAAAACAATTGTCAAAGTCTATCTCTTCGATCTCCATCTCTTCCTCCGCCTCATCCATGTTATTTTTTGCGTAATCTGCCTCCTTATCAAGAGATTCTTTCTCTTCTGACTCCACTTTCTGGGCCAGTACCTCAACAAGAGAAGAACGGAGGATGGTCCAACCGTCCAGACAGGTTCTAACACCTCCTCATCCATTGTTTTTCCCAGTCCATACTTTGATCATAGGCTTTGGGCCTCTTGAATATTGGCTGTTCTGCTCTTTTGTAGCAGGCGACTATGAAGTTGGCTCGCTGTACATGTGGGATGAGACAGACCTTGGGGGGAGGCAGGCGTTCAATGTCTACTTCTACTCATCTGTTACCAGCGACAATGCGCCAAGCTGACTAAAAGCCTTCTGGAATCTAGGGTTCTTCTGCAGATTATTCAACGGATTCACCCGTCTCTTTTTTTTTAAAGTGCTGGCACAGTCATCCCCAGAAAAGTCATAGTATCCCAGCAGAGTGCTGCAGTAGTCTGAGTCCAGAGACTCAGCCAGTTCGGACACATGTATTAGCTTGCAGTGCCAAGGTGCCAGTGCCGTGGTCCAGGTATATGGCGAGGTTGGTCATGCTGACATGGTAGAGGAGGATCATCAGTATATAGAGGTTGGTCATGCTGACATGGTAGAGGAGGATCATCAGTATATAGAGGTTGGTCATGCTGGTAGAGGAGGATCATCATTGTTTGTCTTGGCAAAAAGCCATCGGGAGAGCCAAGTGCATGAGGCGAGAGGGGGTAATGCATGAGTTCTTGGAGGTTGATGGGCATATCCAGATCCAAAGTAGACCTTGAACACCTGCCTCCTCCCAAGGTCAGTCTCATCCCACATGTACAGCGAGTCAACTACCATGTCAGCATGACCAACCTCTCTACTATATACTGATGATCCTCCTCTACCAGCATGCCCATCCTCTCTATATACTGATGATCCTCCTCTACCATGTCAGCATGACCAACCTATCCATACACTGATGATCCTCCTCTACCATGTCAGCATGACCAACCTCTATATACTGATGATCCTCCTCTACCATGTCAGCATGACCAACCTCTATATACTGATGATCCTCCTCTACCATGTCAGCATGACCAACCTCTATATACTGATGATCCTCCTCTACCAGCATGACCAACCTCTCCATACACTGATGATCCTCCTCTACCATGTCAGCATGACCAACCTCTCTATACTGATGATCCTCCTCTACCATGTCAGCATGACCAACCTCTATATATACTGATGATCCTCCTCTACCATGTCAGCATGACCAACCTCTCTATACTGATGATCCTCCTCTACCATGTCAGCATGACCAACCTCTATATATACTGATGATCCTCCTCTACCATGTCAGCATGACCAACCTCTCTATATACTGATGATCCTCCTCTACCATGTCAGCATGACCAACCTCTCTCTATACTGATGATCCTCCTCTACCATGTCAGCATGACCAACCTCTCTATATACTGATGATCCTCCTCTACCAGCATGACCAACCTCTCCATACACTGATGATCTTCCTCTACCATGTCAGCATGACCAACCTCTATATACTGGTGATCCTCCTCTACCATGTCAGCATGACCAACCTCTCTATATACTGATGATCCTCCTCTACCATGTCAGCATGACCAACCTCTCTATATACTGATGATCCTCCTCTACCATGTCAGCATGGCCAACCTCTATATACTGATGATCCTCCTCTACCATGTCAGCATGACCAACCTCTCTATATACTGCTGATCCTCCTCTACCATGTCAGCATGACCAACTTCTCCAGATACCTGGACCACGGCACTGGCACCTTGGCACTGCAAGCTAATACATGTGTCTGAACTGGCTGAGTCTCTGGACTCAGAGTACTGCAGCACTCTGCTGGGATACTATGACTTTTCTGGGGATGACTGTGCCAGCACTTTAAAAGAAAAGAGACAGGTGAATCCGTTGAATAATCTGCAGAAGAACCCTAGATTCCAGAAGGCTTTTAGTCAGCTTGGGGCATTGTTGCTGGTAACAAGATGAGCTCCAACAGGAGATGGAGTCCTTCACATGCATTATGGATGGCCATAGTCGGATGAAGTCAGTTGATGCTGTGTGAGCCAAGATGCTGCAGAAAATGATGGGTGCTGATAAAGTCTTGGATGCAAACTCCAAAGTAGACATTGAACGCCTGCCTCCCCCCAAGGTCTGTCTCATCTCACATGTACAGCGAGCCAACTTCATAGTCGCCTGCTACAAAAGAGCAGAACAGCCAATATTCAAGAGGCCCAAAGCCTATGATCAAAGTATGGACTGGGAAAAACAATGGATGAGGAGGTGTTAGAACCTGTCTGGACGGTTGGACCAATCCTCTGTCCTTGTCTTGTTGAGGTACTGGCCCAGAAAGTGGAGTCAGAAGAGCAAGAAGCTCTTGATAAGGAGGCAGATTACGCAAAAAATAACATGGATGAGGAGGATGGAGAGTACGAGTGTGATGAGGCGGAGGAAGAGATGGTGATCGAAGAGATAGACTTTGACAATAGTTTTAGTGATGATAATGATTAGTAGTTTAGGGTACAAAATAAAAATAGAAAAAAATACTTGAATGTTGTGTCAACAAAGAAGATATCCAGTCCATGATATCAAGTGCATATGAAAACATATAGTTTGAACCTTAACAATAAATAAATCACTGATCAAAATCGCATGGGAAGATTTGTTAATTTGTCTCTATATAATTGTTTATGCAAAACTATAATATTTAGGGCATAACAGCATGGAGACAATCTTTATTACAATATTATTTCCAATATTAACCTAAATCAATCTCGTCCAATGCACTACATTTCAGTTTCAGCGTTTTTTGCTTTTTCTGTCCTGAAATTTAATCAAGATGTGTTTGAATGTTAAAAATAACAATTGTACTGAATTCCTTGGGTCAAACTTGTTTGGGAAAATGTTTTAATTTGTCTCCATATGTTGTTAACTTCAAAAGTGATGCTGTTTTCTTTTTCTTATTTTTCAGGTTTTGGTTCAGGATAGGTGTAATAAAGGGTTAAAAATAAACCCCATGGGACATTATTCCAACCTGTTACCTGTCAGAATCTTAAAATAGACACTTCAAGGATTAATAAAAAACAGGTGGAGAAAAAAAATCCAACCTATGCAGGTGGACCTATGTTTCCATTCTAGACTATAGTGGCTGTTCTGTATAGTTTAATAGGAGCCTAATACTGCTCTTCTAATTTAAGGCTCACAATGACCTGTAACAATGAAATACTATAGGCATATTATACATTTCCTGAATCCTTATGGTCCTGAGAGTGTTGTAGATATTGTATTTTGTGTCTCTGTTGCTCCTAGATGACACAAGGCTAAAAGATAGTATATCATTTAGGCGAAAATTGTGTAGAAATGTGTGTTGTTGACTGTTCAAAGAGCTCCAGTGACCTCTATATTGGTCAGAAAGATTCACATATTAGCTTGAATGAAAGATTACATAGTCTCCTTTAAAATGATACCAAACACAATATTGTGAAACATTGACAGATGTCCTCTACGTGAGTCTAAAGCAGGATATGCACCAGCATCTGAAATGCAATTTCCTGAGGGGGTAGGTATACTTCATGACTTGATAATTATGATAAAGCTACCACTCTGGAAGGGCTATCATACAAAAATATCATCTACAGACATAGATCTTTGAAAAAATTATATGTAAGTTTATTCACCCTGAGTGGCACCGATATCTGGTCTGGCCCATGGACTATTAGAGGCCTTTCACACCTTTGGGTGGAAAGGAACCTAATCTCAGTATGACTTAAGAGCAAAATGGCCACCGTGTGAATATGGTTCAATGGATCTCTGGGTCATCTGTGGGACCCAGAGGTATTTAAGTTAACACCTTTCACTACCACACTACAGAAGGTTAACCCTTTCACTACCACCACACTACAGGTTAACCCGTTCACTGCCAAACTACAGGAAGTTAACCCTTTCACTACCACACTACAGGAAGTTAACCCTTTCACCACCAAACTACAGACTGTTAACCCTTTCACTACCAGACTACAGAAAGTTAACCCTTTCACAACCCCACTACATTAAGTTAACCCATTCACTACCACACTACAGACGGTTAACTCTTTCACTACCACACTACATAAAGTTAACCCTTTCACTACCCACTACAGGAAGTTAACCCTTGCACTACTCCACTACAGATGGTTAACCCTTTCACTACCACACTAGATAAAGTTAAGCCTTTCACTACCCACTAGACTGTAGCGGCAGCATGCCGGCGCCCGCTTCCTGGTGTCGACGGGGAGTGAATCCATACGCGCTCAACGTTCAAAGAAATAGTCTTCACACATTAAGCTCCGTTATTAGACACCGATGTGGTGATCCGATTTAATTAGAATAAGTAGGTTACATGGGAGGGTTGATCACAGTGATCCTAAACGTCATATAACCTGGTCTAATTGCTTAAAGTGGTTCCTAAATAAGACTAATCTAAACAGTTTCCGAAAGCGTCCTGAAGCGCTGAAGCGTTCTAAGCGTTCTAAAGCGTTAAGCTTCCTAAGCGAGCGGTAAGAAAATCATATGCCTTCCCCATCGGCTACCGCCCACAGCTGATTCCTATCACCTATTTAATGATCTCCGTCGCGCCGTGGCTGATCACCTGACAGGTGCAGGTGATCCACCCACAGCGCAACAGAGACCACCCAACAGGTTACACAGAGTCATTACATTCCCATAAATCATTACATTCCCATAAATTGTAACATTCCCATAAATTGTAACCTTCTAATAATGATAATAATAATAGTAATAATGATAATATTAATACTAATAATAATAATAATCAATGACAAAAAACACTCATTCGGCCTTTACACCGGCCCCTAATTGTGTTTACACAATTACAAAATTGTGAGTGTTCATTTACGGCTGGCAATCCTCCTTTTGGCCCCAGTAGTAGGCACTGGTCGAACCTTCGTCATTTGGAAAGGCTTCCTGGATCCGTCCGAGCGGCCAGGGTTCCTGGGCGCTGTGTAGTCCACTATAATGGCTAAAGCACAGTCCTTACCGGCCCCATTATCTTCACCAAGCCTCACCTTTGGCTCTTTAACCGGTGTGGCTGATGCTCCTGCTCGTGTTTGCCATCCATAATGGATATGATAATGTTCATTCCGAGTCCATATTCTGGTCTTCTGGACATTCCATGTTACAAAATAATAAATCTTCATAGCGATGATTAATTCATAACTTAAAAGAGTCCATAATAAACTTAAATGTCTTAATGATGCATATTCCTTGGTCTTAATTGGGTATTATTGTCGTGTGATCAATACACCAATGCATCATGTTCACATTCTTGTGTTTGTGTTTCCTTTTCTCAAGGTCAAAGCCTTGTCAGGACCTTGGTCAGCCTCCCCTTTACCCTACCAAAGTGGGCTGAAAGGGGGGGGCTTGAGAGTCCACGATCCACCTCACTCCAGAGTTTGCCATGGTGGTGCCTTGGAATGATGATGTGAATCAAGCACCACTCATGTCGTCTTTTCTTTCTTCTTTTATGATACACCTTGTACCAGACATGGCTATCTTCTTTGTTTAGCTCTTGAAGAGGTACATTCTCTGTGCTGTTAGATATGCCAGTCTTCTCTTTGCACTTAGATCTTTTAGAGTTGTCTCTGCTCTGAGATCTTCCAGACTTGTTTTTTCTCTTAGATCCTCCAGAGTTGTCTCTGCTCTGAGATCTTCCAGACTTGTCTTTTCTCTCCACCACTACTCCTCTCTTGTTCTTAGTCTTCTCGGGCTTGATGTCCTCTTCTTCATCCCGTTTACTTTTCTTGACCTTGTTTTTAGTCTTGATGTTCTTAGGTTTGAAGTCGATTCCTGTCACGTCATCTCGCTCCCTCTTCAGAGACTTCTGGTGTTTAGGAGAGTGGTAGGGGTCCTCTTCATGCTCAGACTTCATATTCTTCTTACGTGAACTGTTCTCTTCCAATACAGAACTGTTCTCTTCCTTCTTAATCTTGCCGTCTGGTGACTTCACTTTCTCCTTCTTTCTCTTGTTCTTGTACTTGTCCTTGTCCTTCCGTTTATCCGTGCCGTCATCTTTGCGCTCTGCATCCTTCATGAGCTTATTTTGCAGGTGCGTGGAAACCTGAGCCACCTGTGGCTTGGTGGCGGCTGTCTGCTGCTGTTTCAGCTGTTGTCTTTGTTTGCCGTCAAGGAACTTCACTTTCTCCTCTGGCTTCTTCTTCAGCTGAGCCTGGCTGGCTGCAGACTTCGGGGTTGGTGCCATCTGGACTTGGTTCTGTTGCTGGTTCTGCTGAGCCTGGAGAACCAGGCTCTGGGCTAGCTTCTGTTGTTGTTGCTGTTGGTGTTGTTGCTGCTGCCGTTGCTGCTCTTGTTGCTGCTGGCGTTGTTCTTGCTGCTCTTGTTGCTGCTGGCGTTGTTCTTGCTGTTGTTGCTGCTGGCGTTGCTGCTCTTGTTGCTGCTGGCGTTGTTCTTGCTGTTGTTGCTGCTGGCGTTGCTGCTCTTGTTGCTGCTGGCGTTGTTCTTGCTGCTCTTGTTGCTGCTGGCGTTGCTGCTCTTGTTGCTGCTGGCGTTGTTCTTGCTGCTCTTGTTGCTGCTGGCATTGTTCTTGCTGTTGTTGCTGCTGGCGTTGCTGCTCTTGTTGCTGCTGGCGTTGTTCTTGCTGCTCTTGTTGCTGCTGGCGTTGCTGCTCTTGTTGCTGCTGGCGTTGTTCTTGCTGTTGTTGCTGCTGGCGTTGCTGCTCTTGTTGCTGCTGGCGTTGTTCTTGCTGCTCTTGTTGCTGCTGGCTTGTTCTTGCTGCTCTTGTTGCTGCTGGCGTTGTTGCTCTTGTTGCTGCTGAAGTTGTTCTTGCTGCTCTTGTTGCTGCTGTAGCTCTTGTGGCTGTTGTTGCTGTTGTTGTTGCTGTAGTTGCTGTTGTTGTTGCTGTAGAGACACGAGGTAGGCCCTCTCCTGTTGAAGCTGTCTCTGCAGCCGCAGAAGTTGTCGCTGATCCTCAATCCGTCTACGCTTGTACTTCCGCTCTCTCTCCTCTCTTCTCAGCTGCTCTTTGCAGGCAGGCATGTCACTTGGGTTGACAGAGTCAGTAAAACTGTTTCTTGTCAGCCGGTCTGGCCTCCTGTTGCTGTTGCTGGTGGCTAATTAGCTGGAGCTGCTCCTGCTCCTGCAGCCTTAATTTAACCTTTAATTCAGCCTTTAAATTAGCCTCCTGCAGCCTTAATCTACCCTCTAATTCAAAACGTTCCATTACTTTGATTTTGGCTTTTGATACAGAGATGTCAGTATCAATTTCCAATATCTCCCTCTCTGCCTTTAATGCAGCTCTCTTTAGACTAAATTCAGCCTCTAATGCAGCCTCTACTGCAGCTCTGTTATGGCTTAATTCAGCCTCTAATGCAGCTCTGTTATGGCTTAATTCAGCCTCTAATGCAGCTCTGTTATGGCTTAATTCAGCCTCTAATGCAGCTCTCTTTAGACTATATTCAGCCTCCATTTCCGCTTGTGTCAAATCCATGTTCTCTGTTTCAATATCTGGCATCTTGTGTCAAATCCATGTTCTCTGTTTCAATATCTGCCGCTTGTGTCAAATCCATGTTCTCTGTTTCAATATCTGAAGCTTGTGTCAAATCCATGTTCTCTGTTTCAATATCTGACATCTTGACATCTTGTCTATATTTATCGACCAGTTCTTAAGACAGCTTTATAATTTGGCTTATATTCCACGGCGCCGTTTGCGCGCGCCACGTACGCAGTAGTGTCTATTATACCATTCATACACTCTACTCACGCACGTTCCGTTTGTTGTCCTCGAGCCGGGAGGGAGGATCCTCCCCTCTTGGTGGTAATGCTTTCGTTGATCGATCCTGTTGCTGATCACAGGCAGCGATGTCCTCGGGCTGTGATCATTCACTGTGCTGGTGTGGATCGATTCCTTCCTGCTGATCGATGATCTTTGATTGTCTCTCACAACAATGCTGGCCCCTTGTTGTCAGTCCTCTTGCGATTCCTCCTCTGGTGTTGTGCTTATTGACGCGCGCCTCTGCCTTGGGTCGCGTCAATATCTGCGCGAGTCCTCTTTCACTTTATTGAAGCTGGTTGGGGTTCAATAAACGCAATTTTCTTACTTAATGTAACGGCAACATGCCGGTGCCGTTTCCTGGTGTCGACGGGGAGTGAATCCATACGCGCTCAACGTTCAAAGAAATAGTCTTCACACATTAAGCTCCGTTATCAGACACCGATGTGGTGATCCGATTTAATTAGAATAAGTAGGTTACATGGGAGGGTTGATCACAGTGATCCTAAACGTCATATAACCTGGTCTAATTGCTTAAAGTGGTTCCTAAATAAGACTAATCTAAACAGTTTCCGAAAGCGTCCTGAAGCGCTGAAGCGTTCTAAGCGTTCTAAGCGTTCTAAAGCGTTAAGCTTCCTAAGCGAGCGGTAAGAAAATCATATGCCTTCCCCATCGGCTACCGCCCACAGCTGATTCCTATCACCTATTTAATGATCTCCGTCGCGCCGTGGCTGATCACCTGACAGGTGCAGGTGATCCACCCACAGCGCAACAGAGACCACCCAACAGGTTACACAGAGTCATTACATTCCCATAAATCATTACATTCCCATAAATTGTAACATTCCCATAAATTGTAACCTTCTAATAATGGTAATAATAATAGTAATAATGATAATATTAATACTAATAATAATAATAATCAATGACAAAAAACACTCATTCGGCCTTTACAAGACAGTTAACCCTTTCACTACCACACTACATAAGGTTCTATATCGTATTAGCTTCCGCTCAGCGTCTACTGCACATATCTCACGCCAGTGACGTGCACTGAATAAAAACTTCACAATGTACCTTTACATACCATCATCTGTCTGACCACACCCCCATCCGCTCCCTACATAAGCAGGGGTGTGGCCATACCATCAGCTCCTTCCCAAGTCTTTCACCACAAGGCAAGACCACAGGGTCCTCAGTAAGTCCGACGCAGAGCGTCACTATACTCATATAACTATGGTTATATACATAACCGTACGTTATACATCGTATAGCTCCGCTCTGCATCTATTGCAACACAGGAGCTGAGCAGAGCGGAGCCCGACAAATGCACCCGCTGAGGCCCCCCATAACCATCAGAAACCGGGGAGCAATTAAAAAACAGTTTATACATAACATACATGTGTTAAAAACAAGATGGACAAGTACACAGGGATACAAATTGCTAAAATAGGACTAAAAAGAGCAAAAAAACGTGGTGAAAAAGAAACGAGTCCAATCATGAATGTGTTGTTAAATAATTAAATGTATTTGTTACAGTCCACAACCCAGCTCCTCCAGTTCACAGCAGTTAGCCCGTCCTGGCCCTGCTTGGTTGTGGAGCCTGATTGCCACCGGCACAAAGGACTGCCCAAAGCGATTTGTGGTATGTCGGGGGGGATGAGTCTGTGGCTAAGCGTGGACCACATTGCGGTCAGCTCATCATAGAGGGGGTGGCAGGGGTTCTCAAGGATAGCATGCATCTTCCTCCTCGTCCTCCCCTCTGCCACCACCCCCAGCTCCCACCACAGAGCTTGCTTTTTTTACCAGTTTGTTTATTTTGTCTGTGTTGGTGTTGCCCCCCCAGCATACCACAGCGAAAAAGAGGGCACCCGCCACCACAGACTGGTAGAACATCTGCAGCAGTTTTCTGCAGACATTAAAAGACCTGAGCCCTCTCAGGAAGAACAGTCTGCTCTGTCCCTTCCTGTAAAGGGCCTCATGTTGTCCGTTCAGTCCAGTTTGTTGTTCATGAGAACACCCAGGAATTTGTAATTCTCCACCCTTTCCACCTCCACCCCCTGGATGATGATGGGGGTTGATGATGATGATTGCTCCGCCGATGGTCCACCACCATCTCCTTCATCTTGCTGATGTTGAGCTGTAGGTGGTTTTCCATAAAGAGGGGACGGGGAGCGATGTACCCTATGATGGGGGGAAACCCATGACTCAACAGACCAATACCGGCGAGGAGTCAGGGAACTCCCTAAACAATACCCCGTCAACCCGCTCCATAAAGGAGGGGACAGGGAACCCCCAGAGAGACTTCCCACGTGAGCAAATACATATTGCAACATTGAGCTATGTAACAATTGGACTAGGACTCTCCGAGGAGGAGGCTCTGAAACTCTTGAGGAGGCTCCCTCACTGAGAGGGAGGCTCTGAACTCACTGAGGAGGCTCTGAACTCCCTGAGGAGGAGACTCTGAAAACTCCCTGAAGAGGAGGCTCTGACCCAATACACACACTACTAGTAGGGAGCAGAGCAGAAGAACAAATCGTCTCTACTGCGTTGCATCACCCACCAAGCTCAATACACATACAACAGAGCAGAACTTCTTTTTAAGTTCTACTCACCTTGACAATCTGATGAGGAGGCTCTGAAACTCTGAGGAGGCTCCCTCACTGGGAGGGAGGGTCTGAACTCACAGGAGGCTCTGAAACTCCCCGAGGAGGAGGCTCTGAAACTCCCTGAGGAGGAGGCTCTGAAACTCCCTGTAACAGAGGTCCACAACACGGAGCCTGAATAACCCACGGAAGTCTTACCAATAGAAACGCGCCCAGTGACGTACTCTATGGCGGGGGGATTTCCGTGGTCCACCGCCCAATATGGCGTGGGACCAGGAAACCCCCTCCCCCCACCCCCCTACCCTGTGACGCGCTGATCCAGCAACGTGACAGGAAGCCCGAAGGACAGGGGGTTTTAACCCCTGACCAATCAGAAAAACGGGAGGAAGGTTTTACCAGTTCACACCCTCATGACCCCTCACCCCTGATACGATGTAATGACAAAGCAGAGCCATGACACCAGACATAGCATGCTACATGAAGCGTAAACAGCTTCACATAGACTCATGTGCAAAACCTGCCATCTGAATTTTCCAAAGGAAGAAAAAACACAGACCAAGAGAGGGCCCCTTTAAGAGCCCCGGTACCAGAGCTTACACATGTGACTTCTGTAGGCCAACACCTAACCCAGTTGTGGATCTTAACGAAACACACAACCCTCCATCACAACAAAAAAGGCAAAAGTACACTCTCACTACCGTAAGAGGAACGCCATTTTTCATAACGAGAGAAGACACAAGTCCTCGATTAAGTACTGGCCACAGGCCTTGCTAAGTCCACATGATAGCGACCAAACAATCTTTTCCCTAGGATTTTTTTTTTCTCCAAGCAGGAGCACAACCCCAGCAGAAGCTGAGGGATTACACCGTATCCCCACAAACATAGTGAAACAATATATTGTAAACAAAATCATGTTTGAGAGGAGGGGGGGGGGCCCAGGGGAACTGGGGGGATCACCCCTCACCACCTTACCCCTGATACGACTCGGTTGAACAGGTACCACCCTGTTAATATGTGAACACGCCACCTGTTTATTGTCATCACAGGCTGAGAGAAGGACTCACCCCTCGATCATATGTCACTAAGCATAGCTTTGCAGGGTTATTAACCCAGCTAGTTATGAGCTCAACTACGTTGTCTAACGTTACATGAACACACAAGTTCTCATCACAACCAAACCAGTTCATTTTTACTCACGTAAAAAACAACGCCGATTTTCTAGGTAGAGAGAAAGCTATACCAGCAACAAGACAATTCACACACAACACATGTCGCATCCCCAATGTAGTGAAGCAACATACGTTTTGGAAAAAAACATTGTTATTACAAAACATTTTGAAGGGAAGGAAGGAAGAGGCGTTAAGTGTCCAAAGGACCCTTACCTGCACCAATGAACGTAGGCTGAGAGGACCACAACACTGGTCTCCACGTTGACAAAAGTCCTCACTGGCGGGGCAAAAGAAGCTAAGACGCCCCCCTCCAACAGCCGATCATGGTGTAGGGCCAACTACATCCTCTGTCAAAGATGACGTCGTAGTCAGAGTGTTATGGCCTGCTATTCTCACGGCTAATGTTCAACGGTGTAGCGTAAGCTAACAGCCAACTCCAGGCCGACTGGTAGCATCAAGCTAACGTTCCTAGCCTCGCAAGCGTATCAAGCTAGCACCGCAGCTAACAGCTAACTGGCTAACAGGTAGCTCACCCAGCTAGAACGCAAGCTAAGCAGCTATCACCGAACTGTACAACGAGGAGAACATAATATAGGCCAACACTTCAGACAGCCGCCGTCTGTCCCCCTCCTCATGCTAAGAGAGAAGAGAATAAGAAGTTAACACAGTTTTCAGAACGGTGATTAACAGATATACAGCGGTGCCGGCACAATTCCCATGGGCTGCAACCGACTTGGGCGTGGAGACATTCCGATAACGAAACACCAAACCCACTTTTCCTCATGCTAGGGTAACTTTCATCTTGAAAGATGGGGCCATTCACGTGACAGAGAGAAATCCGTTCGTCCAAAGATCCGGGGGTTTTAACCACAGATCTTGGTCACGGTCCCACTAGTTTGACTACCGTGGGCGTCAAACCAGGACCCTCTCTCCGCCGTCTAAGAGGCAGAACAAAGGGTACCAGTCTGGGGCCGGCTTTCGTAAATCGTGTAGCTAATCCCCTCATAGCAACACAACTGGCGCTCGCGTATCAAAACCATCACTCACCCAGAGAGGTAGCTAGCTCTCACAACAGCCGTTGCCCCTCCTGCACAGTCCAGCTGCAGAAGCGGAGGTAATACCTGTCCAGCTGCAGCTTGGAGGACTGCAGGTGGGGATTAGGCCAGCGACGCGAGCCCCTAATACGAAAATGCCGGTGGAGGTCAGAATGATCATCATCTTCTAGACACCCCAGTGGCGAAGACATTATCGCTGTATTTCCTCGAAAATAGTGAGAGAGAAAACAAAGATATAATGTCAACGTAGCTCCTTCATCTCCTATTCTCTCAAAAATCCATCAATCTTCAAAGTGTGGTACATTGCAGGCACTTGACGTGGTGAAAACTGAAGAAGGAGCTGATGGTATGGCCACACCCCTGCTTATGTAGGGAGCGGATGGGGGTGTGGCCAGACAGATGATGGTATGTACTGTAAAGGTGCATGTGAGAATTTATTCAGTATCAATACTGGATATGAAGAGTATTGCAATAGACGCAGAGCGGAGCTATACGATGTATAACCAAATTTTTTTGTGAACTGAAACATAGTTTAGCCAAATGTTTGAACTGATCTGAAAACTGAACTGAAAATCTTATCTCAGCACTTTAAAACTTATGCCTCACATTCACACATTAACACTTCGAAAGCAGGGGCGAACCATGCAAGGTGCCAATCTTATGATCGGGAGCACTTATAGGGTTAAGTGTCTTGCCGGGAAGAGCCAGAAACCTTCTGATTACCAGACGAGCGCTCTACCTCCTGAGTCACTGTCACCCACTTGTTATATTTCGTTATAGCTTTGCGCTCTGCTCTATTGGAACTGTCCCTTTAATCATATGCTATCATGAAAACTTTCAACCGCATGCATGCTCCTCACCTGCCTGGCCACGCCCACATCCGCTCACACATAAGCGGGGCTATGGCCATACTACCAGCTCCTTCCCTACTTTCACCACTGTGAAGTCCGTGTATAGCACCTCTTCAAGTTCAGTGCCTAAAGTAGTTCGTTTAGTTATAGGAGCTGTGTTGGCATTGTCTTTTGTTTTTCCCTCTCTCACTAAGTTCTCTGTACTACATTCTGTTGTGGAAGGACAGCACATTCACAGAGAGACTTACACTGCATCAGGGTAAGACATTTTAAGTAATTTAGTAATATCTTTAAACTGAGACTTGATTGCTGACCTGACCAGCTGACTTGATTAAGGGGCGTGTTTAAAGCGGCCATTTTGTTTCCTTAAGTGCCCCATTAAAGGCTGCTTCCTGCTTAAAGACAGCACTTGTGTACTGAGTGTGCTATCAAAGGCCTGTCACTGCTTAAAAGCAGAACCTCAGCCTCTCCTGGAATCACTCTGTACTACATTCTGTTGTGGAAGGACAGCACATTCACTGAGAGACTTACACTGCATCAGGGTAAGACATTTTAAGTAATTTAGTAATATCTTTAAACTGAGACTTGATTGCTGACCTGACCAGCTGACTTGATTAAGGGGCGTGTTTAAAGCGGCCATTTTGTTTCCTTAAGTGACCCATTAAGGGTCAGGTGTTAGACAACACTAATTAGTGATAGGGATTTAAAGGCTTGCTGGCTTAGCGTCAGCGAAACGTCAAGAAACGAAGAGGGACAAAGGAGTTTTCCTGGAGTTATTCGCAGAGGAATCCAGGGATCCACCTAGTGCTAAGTACACCATAATCCTATTGTAGTGGCCAAAATCCTAACAGGTTTGTCCTATAACCTATTTGAATCTTCCACTTGTAGGGCTGGGAAGCAGTGTCAGACTCGCAGTCGCAGAACAGAAACCACTGCACGCTTTTGTTGTTCCTTTTGCTCTTTTAATGGTCCAGCAAGAACAAAATACGAAAACAATACCGTACATAGAAATAAAACAAGAGATCCCAATAATCTCAATAACAAAAAGGTTGCGTCTGCGTTGCGTGTCAATGACAGTATTGCTGCCGCCTGCTGCTCTGCCGTCACACGCCGCACCTGTGGCTTATAGCGTTAGCCCCGCCCCATTCACCTGAGCAAAGCGCCCCACTCACTGCAACAGAGAAATGTATTAATACAGGTTCAATTAATCAAAACAAATAAGCTTGAATGCGGCTCTTACACCGGCCCCTAATTGTTCTCTAGGAACCAATTACTCAAACAAAATAAAGAGCCGTAAAACTATCAACAAATTAATTTAGAAAAATATAGTATACACATTACATCCCTTGTTGATGTTGAAAGAAGAACTGTTATTAAGAATGACTTAACCGTAGCCTTAAGGAGGGATCTTTATGATCGCTAGGTCAGTAAAATCAGAAAAAACTAAAAACTGTAATCCAAAGTGGCAAAGCCAGTTTATGAGTGTATATCTCCATGTATCAGTCTATACGTGTATGTCTATGTATTAGTCTATGGGTGTATATCTATGCATCAGTCTATGGGTGTATATCTATGCATCAGTCTATGGGTGTATGTATATGTATCAGTCTATGGGTGTATGTATATGTATTAGTCTATGGGTGTATATCTATGCATCAGTCTATGGGTGTATGTATATGTATCAGTCTATGGGTGTATGTATATGTATTAGTCTATGGGTCTATCAATAATGGATGTTTTCGTCTGGAGCTTCACTGCACGGGTCAGACCTCCTGCATCAGGCTTGGTCTCCTGTACTCTGCCTAGAGGCCACGACCCCCGTGGAGCAGTTGGGTCAACTACCAGGACGACATCTCCAATGTTAAATTTTTTTTTCTTTTTTTTTTCACTGTGCTCCATTTCGGTCTTCCTTGGAGTAGCAGAAGGTATTCTTGTGTCCTGGCGTAGAGGTCAGATCTCTCGCAGAAGATGGTTTGTAGGCCTTCATCCAGTATAGGATCGATCTTACTGTTCTTCTGCACTCTGAATGGAGCGGTTTCCAGCACTGCCATTTCCACTGGGAAGGATTGCTTTTGAACATAGGTGATGACTGACCTCTCTGCCTGTGAGAGGTCTTCCACTGTGAGGAGCTGTCCACCAAGTGTGGTCCTGAAAGCGCCTAGCTCAGTGCTCACCTTTTGGCTGCTCGAGTGGGTGTGGCTGTGACCTGGGGAAAGCTCTTTGCGCTTTTTGACGGTCAACATCAGAGCATTCTTCCTAGTGTGCTCGTTACCAATGTACTTGAGTACTGTTTGGCTATCCCCGGCCCCTATGTGACCACATAACTCTGCTCTCTTCATATCTGCTGGGGTCTTGTCCTCTGCCCTCTTCATGTCTGCTGGGGTCTTGTCCTCTGCCCTCTTCATGTCTGCTGAGGTATTGTCCTCTGCCCTCTTCATGCCTGCTGAGGTCTTGTCCTCTGCCCTCTTCATGCCTGCTGGGGTCTTCTCCTCTGCCCTCTTCATATCTGCTGGGGTCTTCTCCTCTGCCCTCTTCATATCTGCTGGAGTCTTCTCCTCTGCCCTCTTCATGCCTGCTGAGGTCTTGTCCTCTGCCCTCTTCATGCCTGCTGGGGAAAGCTCTTTGCGCTGGTCTTCAACAGAGTCAACTATTTGATATGTATCATCTTCTTTTATCCGACTATCCTCTTTTTCAACAAACTGAATACTGGGAATTTCAAGCACTTCGCCATCATCTTGGTCCAGGTGATCTTCAGGTTTTTCATCACAGTCTTGTGTAGTTTTCTTGATGTCTGTCTTGGGGTTGTCTTCTGTAGCACCAGGATCAAGTGAGGGAGAGGCACCACTCTGGGCGTCCTTCCCTTGAGGTGGTGAGTCTCTCTGGGCTTGTTTTGTTCCCTCTACCCCCTCCTTCTCTGGCACCTGTGTGACCGATGTTTCCATTTCTGCTTCTGACTCTGCAGTGTTCACTGCAGCAGCTTCTGCTGACACCTTGTGGTCAGGCTTTGCTACTACACCCTCCGAGGTTGGTACTACTACATGCACCAGGTCCTTAACAACTTCTTCCATTGGTTGAGAGGGGGCAGTGTCATCTGTTACTTTCTTAATGGCTGTTGCTTTGGATGTAACAGTAGCAGAAGAGCGGGTTGTACGTCTTGTAGATGGTACAGGCTGTGACTTTTGAGCAGGAGTTTTACTGGTAGTGATGTCACTCTTCTTTATTACTTTGTAGTCTTGGTTATACTGTGACACTGGGAGCCCTTCCAAACTTGTGGCTGATATCTTATTTACAGTCACTCTCTCCGTATTGTCCTCACCGCCGTTTCTGAGTGGCCCATTTACAACCCACCCCAATAGAGTTTTTACTGCGTAGGGGCCCTCACCTTGGCTATTGATAACCTCCCATGGCTCCAAGAGCTTTGGTGCATTGGTGCCAACTAACAATTCCACTCCAGCACTGATACTGGGAAGCTTGACTTCATTCAGGTACGCCCACTGTGCTAAGTCACTCTGAATGGGAATGCTACTTGAGGTGACTGGCATTTCTGGCTGGGTAAAAACATCAGGAAGAGGTAGGAAGTTGTCGCTGTCCAGTGCTGAAACCTCAATTCCAGGTATAACGTAAGATGGCACCAGTTTTTTCTGATTCATGGTGCTTAACATAATATGGGTTTTTCTGCCTTTCAGATTGAGTTTAGACATCAGTGCTTCGGAGCAGAAAGTAGCGGTGGAACCAGGGTCCAGGAGCACATAGACCTGCAATACCCGACTGCCTTTTGCTGCCTTGACCTGCACTGGGACAATGGACAGCACATTCCTTTGTTCCCCGGCCCCTATGTGACCACATAACTCTGCTGTGGTTCTGCCTGCTACACCAGAGGGCTGTTCAGTCTGATTAGCTGGACCATGTCTTATATAGATGTGCAGGGCACTTGGGTGGGCCTGCTTGCACACTCTACAGGTGAGGCGTTGTTCACAGTCTCTACTTATGTGGCCTGTGGAGAGACAGCCAAAGCATAAGCCCTTAAACTTTGCAAAGTTCAGTCTGCTCCTATATGTCCCCTCCACAAACTGTTTACACACTTCCAATGTGTGCTTGCACCTACAGAAGGGACAGGAGGGTTCACGCTCTTCTTCTTTTGGGGAAATAGTGACACCTGTGGCAAAACTGCTGTCATACACCCTTGGGATCTGTGGTTTAACAGGAAATCTAGTATTTACAGCCACCTTTCCTTTGGCAGCTGACTGGTCTTGAAGATCGCCAAAAACTGGGTCTGCCAGTATGCGAGCTTGTCTTTCAATGAAACAGACAAGGTCTAAAATCCTTATTCTACGACTGCGCCCCTCTTGCAGTGCGTAGGCTGTGCTGCGCCATCTCTCCCTGAGCTTGTACGGTAGTTTAAGCACAATGCCTCTCATGTTGGACACTGTGTCTAGTTCCTCCAAGTACTCCATTTCCTCCATAGCATTGCAGCAACTCCTTAGAAACATGGCGTAATCCTGCAGTGACCTTGAATCTTCAGTTTTAACTAGGGGCCAGGATAGAGCCTTTTCCAGGTAAGCACAAGAGAGCTTGTATTCATTCCCAAAGTTTTCCTTTAGTAGATCCTTTGCTTTCTGATAGCCTCTGTCTGGAGACATGTATTCACAGCTTTTGACTAGCCGTTGAGCTTGGCCTCTTGTAAACTGTATAAGGAACTGCAACCTGTCTCTGTTGTTGTCTGTTTTGCTCTCAATACAATGCTCAAAAGAGTAAATAAAGGACTTGTATTCCAGAATGTGTCCATCAAAGGGTGGAATATTTCCTTGCGGCAGCGTCGAGAGAAGTTGTTGTTTTACAAGAATCCTCGTCAAGCTGCTTTGATTTTCCAGTATTTTAATCAAGTGGTCATCCTTTGCTGTGCTGGACGTAGGGGGGCTTTGTCTTTGTGTCAGAGTGGATTAATTGAAACATCTGGCTTTGAATATACCAGCGCGGTAGCTGCTGCTTCAGCCCGTGCAGGGCGGCACCTTTTTAATTCAATGTCTTTAAGATAGTCAATTTTAGCTGTGCTGGCTGCTATTTCACCTTGTAAATCTAATGTTTCTCTCTTTTTTTTTAACATTTGTTCCTGTTCTTCAATGGCATGTTTTTCTTGTAACATAGAACATTTAGCCAATAAAGATTGTCTCTCTGCCTCCGCGTTGATGCGTAATGTTGAGGAAGAGGAGGAGTGGTGGGAGGAAGAGTGAGACCTCATTGAGCGTGTGTCTGCCATCCTATTTGGATCGCAGTCTTCATTTCGGGCTGCGGCACTGCAGATATACCCCACTCCTTCATCTCCACCTTCGTCAGCTGGCGGACCTTCCACTTGAATCAGGTTGGCTGAATCAGCATTTTCTACGTCGGATATCCACTTTGTAACTTTGGCAAGGAATGAGATTATTTGTGTGGCTCTCGGCTGGTACCATTTCTCATCGTCCTCTTGTCTGGCGCTCTTATCCAACGTTTGCGCATATGAGACATGCAAGGCTTTAAAATCATCCGAAAGTCCGTGAAACTTTATCATGTTCCCTTTGACTTCATCCAGGCATTCTTTATCAGACATTAGGCTGTTAACAATGTTAATTCTCCGTGTCAAATGGGAAGCCTTTCCTTGTCTCGATGCGCGCAGCTGCGCCTCATCCATGTCATTAACGGCGGGCAGGTCTGCCTCATCTGAACTCGCCATTTTAATTCAGAATAAACAAATAAATAAATCCAAAAGGTCTTCAACGTGTTTAGAAACAGTGGCTGGTTATTTCATTATCATTGTCTTTCTCAATTGTTTGTTTGGTTACAGCCGCACGCCAGGGCGGCGTTTCCTTGGCTGCTCTTTTTATCCATATGTCACAAGCACAAAATAAAATATTCACTGTCCATAAACATCGTTATCAGAGGCAAACGTCCGTTTAGTAATAATCCATGCATTTATTCCAAACGAATAATTATTCATGTGGCGTTGGTTTTTGCAAACACATACCTCAATTATTTGTTTGTTTGCTTGTTTACAGCCGTCAGGCCGGCGTTTCCTCTGTTTGTAGCCGCGCGTCGGGCCGGCGCTTTCCGTTCCAATTTGGACCCGTTTGATCCTCCAATCCTTTTTCGTTCCTTCGGATCCCAATAATCCGTGCTCTTCAATCGCAGCTTGTCATTGACTTGATGTAGTGGCCAAAATCCTAACAGGTTTGTCCTATAACCTATTTGAATCTTCCACTTGTAGGGCTGGGAAGCAGTGTCAGACTTGCAGTCGCAGAACAGAAACCACTGCACGCTTTTGTTGTTCCTTTTGCTCTTTTAATGGTCCAGCAAGAACAAAATACGAAAACAATACCGTACATAGAAATAAAACAAGAGATCCCAATAATCTCAATAACAAAAAGGTTGCGTCTGCGTTGCGTGTCAATGACAGTATTGCTGCCGCCTGCTGCTCTGCCGTCACACGCCGCACCTGTGGCTTATAGCGTTAGCCCCGCCCCATTCACCTGAGCAAAGCGCCCCACTCACTGCAACAGAGAAATGTATTAATACAGGTTCAATTAATCAAAACAAATAAGCTTGAATGCGGCTCTTACACCTATTTTACACTCCACTCTAAAAAATCCCCCTTTCCCTCCCACTCTGCTATTTCTCTACTTCCTCCCTGCCACTCTTGACACCACAATGTGTCTCATACCTATATCCACAATCTGCTCCTCCAGAACAGATTCAACCCACCCACGGCAGTTTGCTAGCAACCCGGCTAATCTCTCCTACCCTCCTACAGCCACTAATACACCTGTCACAGTACGGGGAGGCTTATGGAATTGTCAATCCGCAGTCAAGAAAGCTGACTTCATTACTGCCTACGCCCATAGTCAAAATCTACAGCTCCTGGCTCTGACTGAGACCTGGATAAACCCCAATAACTCATCAACACCTGCAGCATTATCTACAAACTATAACTTCACTCACACACCTCGACCTTCCAGACGGGGTGGAGGCACTGGCCTCATGACATCTCCTTCATGGGCTACAAACTTAACACCACTCCCAGAACTGTCACACTCCTTTTTCGAATATCATGCAGTATCTGTCTCTAATCCTTTCAATCTCACCATTGTTACACTCTACCGCCCTCCAGGTCCGCTCGGTCACTTCACAGATGAGCTGGACATGCTTCTAAGCTCCTTACCGGAAGATGGTACCCCTCTCCTTCTATTGGGCGACTTCAACCTGCCTGACTCATCTCAGTCAGTCATAGTAGTCTCCCTCCTACAATTGTTTGACCTGACTCCCACTGCCATGCCTCCCACCCACAAAGCAGGCAACTCCTTGGATCTCATATTTTCCCGTAACTCCAGAATCATTAACACCACGGTAACTCCCCTACATGTATCTGACCATTCCTTCATATCCTTCTCACTAACTCTCATGCTTAACCGAAAGGTCTTCACCCCAACTCAAACCGTCTCACTCAGACGCAACCTGGCCTCCCTATCCCCCTCCACCCTCTCCTCTGACATACTATCCGCTCTACCTTTGAGTGACACCTTCTCTGCTCTCTCCACAGAGATGGCAACCTCCACCCTCCTCTCAGCCCTTACAACCTCCTTCGACAAGCTCTGTCCCCTCGTTGAGAAACCTGCCCGCCGTTCCCCACCCAGTCCATGGCTGACAGATCCAGTGAGAGAACAAAGACAGGTCCTGAGAGCAGCTCAAAGGAAGTATAGAAAGTCACGCCTCACTGCTGACATCGACACATATCACACCCTCTTGTTAACATTCTCCAAAACCATTACTAATGCCAAAGCTTCTTTCTTTCACCATAGGATCGAGGCCTCTGCCAAGAATCTTCGCAAACTGCATGCTACCATGTCCTCCCTCCTCATTCCCCCCCCCCCCCCCCTCCCTCATTTTTCTCTGCCGAAGACTTTGCGATCTTCTTTGAGGAAAAAGTGGAGAATATCCGCAGCTCCTTCTCCCAACCCCCACCCATTCCAAAAGCTGAATCGAGAACCTCATACTTCACTCTGTCATCTTTCTCTCCCATTACAGAAGCCGAGACCCTGACACTGGTAACGTCGAACCGTCCTGAGCAACGTCAGAAGGATCCGCCCCTTCCTGACAAAAGAAGCCACCCAACTCCTCGTCCAATCAACAGTCATCTCCCGCCTCAACTACTGCAACGCACTGCTCGCTGGCCTCCCGGCCACTGCCACTAAGCCTCTTCAACTCATTCAGAACGCAGCGGCCCGCCTGATCTCAAACCTACCGAAGTCGGCCCATGTCACCCCACTTCTTAGGGACCTGCACTGGCTCCCCATTGCTGCACGAATCCGCTTCAAGGCCCTCAACCTAGCATACCGTGCGGCAAAGGGAACCGCTCCCGCCTACCTCCGGTCAATGGTCTCTAACTACACACCCTCAAGACACCTACGCTCTGCATCTTCTGGCCGCCTCAGACCTACTCCTATCCAAGCTCCGGGAGGGTCATCAAAGAGAAGTCGCCTATTCTCAGTCCTTGCCCCACAATGGTGGAATGAACTACCCACCCCAGTTAGGACAGCCGAAACACGTCCAATCTTTCGCCGTCGACTAAAGACGCACTTCTTCAACCATTATCTGAATATATAAAAAAATAAAAAATAAATCGAACCCTAACTAACCGTACTGTCATGCACTTGTCCTAATAAACTAACCTACACTGTAGCACTCAACACTTTGATGAACATTGTTGCTCAGCTGATAGAGTTGTGCCCTTCCTGATGGCTTGTCGTACAGAACATGTAAGTCGCTTTGGATAAAAGCATCAGCTAAATGACTAAATGTAAATGTAAATTACGGGAGAAAGAAAGGATTATTCTGACCTCCACCGGCGCTTCACATTCGGGCTTCCTCGGGGCATAGTGGGGCTTGCCTGCTCCATGTTTGTGGTAGGCAGATGAGCCTCAGCAGAGCCTCTGCCTACCACGACTGCTCAGGCATACGGCCCCGCAGAACAGCCGGCTCCAGGCGAGGAATCCTCGGTTACCTCTCCATCACGTCCGAGATACAGTAACTGGCTGTTAGCCTGTAGCTAACCATTAGCCGGTAGCTAAACCATTGGCCTATGGCCGGCCGTTAGCCTGTGGGTTGGCCTCCCGGCGCGAGGGATGTGAGCTTGCGTGTTTTTTATCCCCGAGCGTAAGGCGGCAGCGGCCTGCTTAAACGGGGCTTCGCTGCCAACGCAACTGTATCTCTGGCAACGCCGTCCTGTGAGGGAGGCGGGCGTTGTCTGCCTTTTTTCTTTGGGCTAAAGAAGAGGCAGTCGGCTATCTGGAGTGGCCAGGCCTGCATCGCTATTCCCCGCAGTTTCTGGCCGTTAGCGGTACCTAATGGTGGGCCGGTAAGAGCTAGCCGTTAGCCGGTAGCTGGCCGTTGGTCGGTAGCTAACGGTGGGCCTGTAAGAGCTAGCCGTTAGCTTGATTGCTAACCGTCAGCCTGGAGTTAGCCGTTAGCTTGTTGCTAACCGTTAGCGATAGCCGTGGGGAGGTAGCGGGCCCTGGACTCTCTGATTCGGCGTCATCTCTGGCAGAGGATGTCGTCAGCCTGCACCATGGCCGGCCGCAGGATGTGGGAGAAACGCCGGAGCAGTACTCCAGCCGTCGCCACTACTGGCCCCGCCAGCAAGAGGCCTTGTCAACGAGGTGGACCAGCCATTGTTGTGGCCAATCATCCTGCGCCCGGGGGTCAGGTAGAACATGTTACCGCTTATGCCCCACTCTCCCCCCCCCCCCCCCCAAAGAGTCCCTCCTAGGGGGGAATGTTTTTGTTTAACAAAACATGTGTTTGCTTCACTGTATTTTGGGGGATACGACGTGTGCTATATAAACCCACAGCTACAAATGCTGGGGGCGCCTTCTTGCTGGGGAGTTTGTGCAGATTTCTCTGAAATATGCTTGGTTGCTGTTGTGTATAACTTGCAAGGCCTGTGTTCTAGCACTTAGCCAGGGTTTATGTCCTTTCTCTCTACCTAAGCCAGTGTTTTTTCTTATGTGGTAAGAGTGAACTTGACGGCTTCATTGTATGATGAGGGTTGTGTGTGTTTCATCACTTTCATGAAATACGTTTTTAGGTTAAAACGTAGCATTTGAGTCCGCAACTGGTGTGCTATTGTTAGCTTACAGAGTTGTGCATATGTAGCATGTGAACCAAGGACTTTTTGAGTCCCTCTCTTCAGTCTGTTATTTTTTCTTTGCTTAAGGGTAAAGGTAAAAAAAATAGCAGGTGGCAAGTTTTTTCGCACATAAGCCAGTGCCGTGGATAAAATCAGTTTTTTACACAAACGACGTTATCTGCTGAGGTTGGCGTGCATGATGTAAAGCTTTTACTCTACAGGTAAGTATGTGCTTTCATGTAGCACGCTATGCAACTGGTGTCACGGCTCTGCTTCTTTATGGCGTCGTATCAGGGGTGTTGAGGGGGGTGGACAGAATAAACCTCCCCCCCAGGTCTCCCTGACGAGGGTGCTCTCTCTCGTCACAGGGAGGGGGGGATTTCCCTGTCTCCCACACCAAATTAGGATAGGTGGGACACAGGATTCCCCGGGCCATTTGAAGACTTCACAGGCGCGTTTTCATATTGGCCAAGAGACATGTCCGTGAGTTACAGGGCCTGTGCTACAGACCGCTGTCATTGTAAAGGATAGGTGATGCAATGCAGTCGAGACTATTGGTTCTTCTGCTCTGCTCCCTACCAGTAGTGTATATTGGGCCGTTTTGAGTTTTCAGAGCCTCCTCAGAGTTTCAGAGCCTCCTCAGAGAGTTTCAGAGTCTCCTCCTCAGGGAGTTTCAGAGCCTCCTCGGAGAGTTTCAGAGCCTCCTCATCAGAGAGTTTCAGAGCCTCCTCCTCAGAGAGTTTCAGAGCCTCCTCCTCAGGGAGTTTCAGAGCCTCCTCAGAGAGTTTCAGAGCCTCCTCCTCAGAGAGTTTCAGAGCCTCCCTCTCAGTGAGAGAGCCTCCTCAGAGGAGCCTTCTCCTCAGAGAGTCTTAGTCTACTTAGTCCAATTGTTACATGAACCTTTTTCAATTGTTTTACTCACGCTGAGGTATCTCTGGGAAAACCACTGGCTTCCCCTCTTACATAAAGAGCAGAATTGACGCGGTTGTTATTCCCAGGCTCGTCGTATAAGAGCCCGTGTCTGTGTCTCTAGTACCGGCTTTCTGCTGCTCATCCCAGACAGCGAGGGGAAACATTGTGGGGCTCTTTCTTGTTAGAAATTCGCCATCACTGTTCTCGGGTTCTTTACGAGCATACACAATGTTTCATAAATCAGCGTTTGGTCTTACGAGGCTGATCAGCGCTGGCCCAGGGTGTTTTTCAATGATTGAATCTGCTTTTTGGGACCGGCGTGCCTTGGTTGCCCAACATCATAAAAACTGCGTTTTTTATGCGGTCGGCTGGGAAGGAGATTTTTGTCTCTACCGAGCGCCAGTGCACTAGGTTAGACTCGAGGACTCGCGTACATCTCCGGGGGGAGATGACGGAGTAGATCAAACATTGGCACGGGGGTTTCACGCCTGATAGGTGGGCCACCAAGAGCGGTGCGTTCGCGTACTGACCGTCTTGGTCGCGCCCTCTGTGATGTTTTGGATCGACACGCGTACCTACCCCCCTCTTAGGACTGGGGCGGAAACGTGACAAGGGCACAGGACTTGTCCTGGTCATGCCGGACCGGATCAGTTTAACCCGTTGTCCGCCGGGGCACAGACAAGTTCTGGTACCCCGAAGGACCCTGAGCTTTTCCGGTGGGAAAATGCCTGGGCAGGCTGGACGTCACAGGGGTTGATGTCATGAATGCGTGTGTCATATACCCCCGGTACCGCCAAGAAATAGTTTCAACCTACTCTCAGAAACATGCATATCAACACCCAAAGCAAAGAGACATAGAAGCGTGGCTAACGACGCTAACGAAGCAAACAGCGGGCGAAACGGAGCTCACGCTAACGACGCTAATAGCAAGAATACCGGAGCTCACGCTAACACTAGCGAAGCAAACAGCTGGCATGCCGGAGCTCACGCTAATGCTAGCGAAGCTAACAGCCGGCACATCGGAGCACACGCTAACGACGAGACGACGAGGAAAACAGAGCCAACACGGCTAGCAAACACGACCCAGACCGAGCGAACGGCTAACAGCAAAGAGACTATCATGCGCCGAGAACGTCGCGGTAGCCAACGCCGAAGGTACGGGACCAGCGTTAACATGCCGGCTATTGAGAAGGCTAACGAGGCTTCACCAAGGCCACAGGACTGTGGAAAGAACCGGCAGACTAGGCCTAGCCCAAAAACAAACGGCCCCAAAACTGTTGGAAAGAAAAATGCTAACCTCACACAGAAAATAGACTGTATACTGATTGGAGATTCCACAACAAGGTATGTGGAGATGGCAAACACAGAAAATATCTGTCTAGACAATACATCTGTCAAAGAGCTGGCTGAAAAACTTCCAACACTAATCAGACCGGGAATAACAAAAATTGTCATTCACTCTGGATCGTTTGACATCCTGCGAAAGAAGACTGGCACAGAGACTTTGAAAGACGATTTCACACGTTTAATGAACACACTAGACAAACATCAGTCTGTGTCCATCAGTGGACCAATTGCATGCTTTCGCAGAGGACAGGAAGCATTCAGTCGACTCCTAAATTTTAATTCATGGTTAGGGGCTGCATGTCTCGTACACAACCTGAAATTCATTGACAACTTCAATGTTTTCTGGAATAACCCAGAACGTTTTCAAAGAAATGGCTTCTTCCCAAATCGCTTAGGTTCAAAGCTCCTATCAGCAAACATGCGTCATGCCTTGATGGCCTCCAAGCTCATACCAGCACGAGAGATAGTCATGAAGGACACAATCTCACCACGGATTACAGCAGCACAAGACGTCCTGTCCCCCCCCCCCCCATATCACACAAGGCCATCTTGTCTGATCAAATGTCCCCGAAAGCACAGTACAATCAGTACGGTACAGAATAGCACAATTGCCATGCCATCTCTCAAAACATACAAGTAATCCTAACCAGCCAATGGCATGGTGAAAAATATACACCATCAATGCGTTTACCTGCTATTAACCTCAGGGCCATCACGGTCAAGCCAAAGCAGACCTCCTCTAAAGAAGTCCAACAAATAAAATTAGCTTTCCTAAATGTCAGATCACTGAATAATAAAACTTTCTTAGTAAATGATCTGATTAAAGAAAATAACTTAGATTGCATCTGCCTAGTAGAGACATGGCTAAATAATGACACAGCTACATCAATAATGATAGAAGCTTGTCCACCAGACTATAACTTTTTTCAAATACCCAGAAAAAATAAAAGGGGCGGAGGAGTTGCAGCAATCTTCTCCTCAAAACTCTTGTTTAGAATCACAGAACTAGGCGAGTTCATGTCAATGGAATATCTTGCCATTGAACTAAAAACAGAATCAACTATTATTGTCACAATATACCGCCCGCCTAGACACTCACCAGTATTTATACAGGAGCTCTCTGAACTGATCTCACTATGTGTTACCGGATATGATAAGGTGATCCTAAATGGAGACCTGAACATCCATTTTAATAAGAAAACAGACTCCAAAACTATGGAACTAAAAAATCTACTGGATAGCTTTGACCTAATACAGCATATAACAAATGCAACTCACCGGCTTGGGAATACACTAGACTTAGTTATAACAACAACTGGGCTAAGCATAACAAATATCTCAATAACTGAATTACCTCTCTCCGACCATCACTGTATATTTTTTGATATTCAAATAACCCTTACTAAAACAAAAAAAGAAATCATAGTTAAAAAGAGGCTCCTAAACGACAAAGCTGAATCAAAGTTCATTGATCTTATCAGACTACATGAACCTGCACACAATCATGACAGCTCTCTAAATGAAATGGTAGAAAATCTCAATGATGCAATGTCATCTATATTAAATTCTGTCGCCCCATTAAAAACGAAAAAGAAGAAAACTAGAGCCTCGCCCTGGTTAAACTATAATACGGTCAACGAAGAAAAAAGGAAATGTCGTGCATCGGAGCGAAAATGGAGAAAAACAAAAACCACCATATGCTGTGATATATACAAAGATGCTTTAACTGCTTATAATAAAACCATCCGCTTAGCAAGGAAAGATTACTTCTCTAAAATCATTACAGAAAATGCTGGAAACTCCAGAATCCTCTTTTCCACTATTAATGTACTACTCAACACTGCCCCTACACCTCCTCAGTCATCAACGGTTAAGTGTGAAGAACTTGCACTATTCTTTAACAACAAAATAACCTTGATCAGGGCCAGCATTACTCATGATGGAAATAAAGTTGATTGCGGCAAACCGTGCAATGTAACCATGAGACGTTTCACATGCATCACATTAGATGTACTCTGCAAAACTGTCTCAGAATGTAACTCCTCCACCTCAGACATTGACCCTATACCTACAGCTTTCTTCAAACGGGTATTTAATAGTGTTTTAAGCCCTGTGCTAGATATCATAAACACTTCCCTTAGGACTGGTATTTTCCCGGATGCCTTTAAAACAGCAGTTGTAAAGCCATTACTAAAAAAACCTAACTTGGATAGTAATGAAATGGCAAATTATCGTCCAATATCCAAACTACCATTCATTAGTAAAGTACTTGAAAAGATAGTTTCAGTTCAAATAAATTCTTTTCTTGAAGAAAACAACATCTTAGAAGAATTTCAGTCAGGATTCAGAAAATATCATAGCACTGAAACTGCCCTCACCAAAATAATCAGTGACCTCAGACTAAACTCTGACGAGAATAAGATCTCCATCCTTATCCTGTTAGATCTCAGTGCAGCATTTGATACAACCGATCACGATATTCTAATCGATCGTCTTGAAAACCATGTCGGTTTCTCAGACCATGTGCTAGGCTGGTTTAAAACATACATCAGAGGGAGGAAATTCTATGTTAAACTAGGAGATCACATGTCTTATATATACGACAACAACTATGGAGTTGCACAAGGGAGTTGCTTAGGTCCTTTACTCTTCTCCCTTTACATGTTACCGCTGGGTGATATCATCAGAGAACATAATGTAGATTTCCATAGCTATGCGGATGATACACAACTGTACATATCTGCTGAACCAAATGATACAGCGATTAGCTCCATTACAGACTGCTTACTGGCAATAAATAAATGGATGAGTAAGAACTTCCTGAAACTAAACGAGAACAAAACTGAAATTCTAATTATCGGCTCCAAAACTAAAAAAAGAAACATTAATAAAGAACCTGGGGGGACTAACCCCTTGGATCAAATCTGAGGTCACTAGTCTTGGGGTTGTCATAGATTCAGAACTGAACTTCAATTCTCATATTAGCAAAGTGACGAAAACATCGTTCTTCCATCTCAGAAATATAGCAAAAGTACGACCATTTATTAATCAGAACGATGCTGAGAAGCTAATTCATGCATTCATATCTAGCCGGTTAGACTACTGTAATGCACTTTTCACAGGTCTCCCTAAGAAAACCACAGAGAGGCTTCAGCTAATCCAAAACTCTGCAGCCCGACTGCTAACTAGAACCAAAAGGAGAGAGCACATTAGTCCAGTCTTAGCCGCTTTACACTGGCTTCCTGTAACATTTAGAATTGACTTTAAGGTCCTTCTCCTTACATACAAAGCTCTAAATGGACAGGGACCTAGCTACATCGCCAACACTCTAATAAATTACACACCAGCAAGAACACTGCGATCATCAGCTGCTGGACTACTAGAGGCTCCCAGAAGCAGTCAAAAGAGGATCGGTAATGCAGCCTTTATCAACTATGCCCCAAAACTATGGAACAAACTACCCCAAAACATCAGGGAAGCCAACTCGCTAGACATCTTTAAAAGACAGCTTAAAACCTATCTCTTTGCTCAGGCATTTCACTGATAGATATCTGCTACCACCTAGTGGCAAGAGGAAACATCAGGGATATCCTGACACAACTTGTATTTATTCTTACCCTGCCTACTCTTTTACACTGCCTATCAAATTCATGTGTCGGTTATTGCACTTTTTACTTCTTACTGATGACTATTTTTTAACTGAATCATTTTAAACTATTCTTATTATTTGCTATGCTCGCTCATGCCTGTATTTTTTATGTCCGTCGGTTATTGCACTTTTTAATTACTGAATAGAGAGCCTATTAGGATGCTAGATCCTAATGTGAAACACTATGCTTATGGCAGATCAATCAGCATGGATTGTCTGTAAACTTTAATACATGGCAGTTTGGTTTGTTAGAACAGACTGTAATATTATGCTTATGGCAGATCAATCAGCATGGATTGTCTGTAAACTTTAATACATGGCAGTTTGGTTTGTTAGAACAGACTGTAATCTTCACTTGCTTATGGCAGATCAATCAGCATGGATTGTCTGTAAACTTTCACTTGCTTATGGCAGATCAATCAGCATGGATTGTCTGTAAACTTTATGCATTGTTGTCACTTGCCATATCTTACTATGCTCGCTCATGCCTGTATTTTTTTATGTCCGTTCTATTTTATAATTTTTATTTTATTTTATTTTATTTTTATTTTACTATTTTTAAACTGAATAATTTTTAACTATTTTTACTATTTGTGTTACTGAAAACTGTAAGCGGAGAGCCTATTGGGATGCTAGATCCTAATGTGAAACACTGTGATTCTACCTGTCTATCTTTTTATGCTCGCTTATGCCTGTATTTTTTACTGTTGTGAAGCACTTTGAACTGCAACCTCTGTATGAAAAGTGCTATACAAATAAAGTTATTATTATTATTATTATTATATAGATGCCACTACGAGTTGCCCTTAACAGTGGTGTGCATTGGTCCATACTATGTTGTACCTTTTTGCACAATGTTGTCGTGGGTTGGTCCTTCTCCATTCATTTCAACCCTCCCTCCCTGCTAAACAGGGGATGGGAGGGGGCTGTCGGGGAGGCTGCTTCTGTCAACTCCTCTATGCGCTCCCTGTGTAGGTCCCTCCAGGCCCAGGTCGGGCCTTGCCCTCATTGGCCTGTTGGCCTGGGTTAACCCTTTTTAAACCTGAAACGCATTGAACTGCATTGTATAGCCTGTGTATACACGCAGTTATGTTTCCGGGGTTTCTTAACACTTTGAGTGCCAGCCACGACATATGTTGTTATTTCGCCCCGCCCGTTGAATGCCGACGACGCTAATTGTCTTTTTTTATTTATTAGCGATCTGAATTCATATTTCATCAACCGAGTCTCCCGTTGGTACAGCAGCCCCTCTAGGAGCTCCGATGGGAAAATACCGCCCCCTATCGTCTATCCCTGTGTAACTGCAGGCCATTCGATTACACTGGTGGATCTGTGGGGGGGAGCCTACTGGCTCCACTATGCTGGCGAGCCTTCTGATGAAGAGGGAAGTGATCGCGAGATGGAAAGCAGCCTGGAATATATATTTACAGCAGCCAATAATCAATCAATAAACGTGATCGATATTTGGAATGGCGATCAGGAATTGGAATAATCTTTTTGGAGAACATCTGATCTAAGGTAAGGAGTCTATGTTACCAGTTTTAGGATAATCAGAGCTGTTTTCACTGAGATGTGTATATGTGTGTGTACAGTATATGTGTGTGTGTGTGTGTGTGTGTGTGTGCTGTTGAGGAAATAAGATAATCGATTTCTCAGCTCGCTTCTATAACGTGCATAAGTACACATATAGTATCGATAATCTAGTGTTTATTTGAAAACGATTCATAAATAGGCCGACAAATGACAACGTGTCTAGTGTATTTGAGAATATTCCAATATTTCTATTTTTCTGAAATTTTCGAGAAAACTATAGCTTTTCGAAATGCTATAAAAAGGATATGAACCGATTAAAAAAACAATCCGTTTCGACTATGTTGACTGCAAACAAGTCATTGATAAGCGACAGGCAGATTAGACACATAGCCATAATTTAAAACATAGATTATGCGTTTTAACGCTATCATTGAAGTGGATGCTGGCACGCAACGGGGTTCCGGGGCACCAAGCTCCGGCATTGAAAGTGTTAATGGGTTAAGGGAGCAACCATTTTCTGTTAATAAACATAGGGGGGTGGTTGTCTCCCCGGTGTGTTGGTAGCAGTGTCGACTCTCTGGTTGAGCCCGGGTCTGACCCCGGCTGCCCGAGAGTATGCCCCTGCATGTTTCGTGACGTCTGCCAATCGTTTGAGATACTGTTCCCTCTTCACACAGTTCGGGTGCGGTCTCCCTCCCGCCCCTCACTATGGGGGGCGGGGGGGTCCGGATCCTCCCCGGTATTCTGATGGTTGTAGGGGACCTCAGCGGGTACATCTGTCGGGCTTTCCGCTCTGCTCCACTCTTGTGTGTGTGATTTTTTTTCCGTAGCCGCAGCTTGCGAAGACGCTCTCTGATTGGCTAGCCCGCGTACAGCGAAGACCCTCTCTGATTGGTTTAGCTCCGAAGGGCTCTGGGATAGAAATGTCCGCCTTGTACATATATATTCTCTGCTTCGAAGTGGTTATGCTTTAGCCCTCTTTCGAAGTGGGTTATGCTTAGAGTTATGGTTAGGGTTAGTAAAGGCGGAAGAGACCCTTCGGAGCTAAACCAATCAGAGAGGGTCTTTGCTGTACGCGGGCTAGCCAATCAGAGAGCGTCTTCGCAAACTGCGGCTACGGAAAAAAATCACACCTTGTGTTCCAATAGAGCAGAGCGCAAAGCTATAATGAAATATAATGAAGGTTATTCTATAACCCTAGTTATATGAGTATAACGAGCGCTCTGCTCTGACTCACTGAGGACCCCACGTGTCTTCCGTTTCGGCGGTGAAAGACTGGGGAAGGAGCTGGTAGTATGGCCATGGCCCCGCTTATGTGTGAGCGGATGTGGGCGTGGCCAGGCAGGTGAGGAGCGTGCATGTGGTTGAAAGTTTTCATGATAGCATATGATTAAAGGGACAGTTCCAGTAGAGCAAAGCGCTCGCTATACTCATATAACTAGGGTTATAGGATAACCTTTGTTATCTTTGTTGAATCGGTCACCAGTGTTCAATAAAAATATAAATCCATTAATTTCTATAAAATGTCCCAAAGTGGCTGGTAAATTATTTAATTTAGATTATTGAGAATGACTGGTAATAATCATCTACTGTAGATCCTAGAACATGCAAACCTTTTACTATCATTATTGATGAATGGATTTAATTAAAAAATACTTTTTGCATGTTGGAAAAGAAAGGTGTAAAGATGAATTAACAGACTTACATGCCCCTCTCCTCCCCAACACACACACACACACACACACACACACACACACACACACACACACACACACACACACACACACACACACACACACACACACACACACACACACACACACACACACACACACACACACACACACACAGGGCATATTCACATTCTGTTTTCTATTAACTTGTATAGGTTTGACCATGAACTGAGTTTCAGACTAACTGAGGACAGAGTGTTATCTCGCTTTGTGCAGATGGGCAACTATGTTAACTAGCTCCAAAGTTTCCAGGAAACTGTCCACGTGGGGCGGGACGACATTGAGGGACGCTCTTTTTTTCTTATCAATTGTAGCAATTTCACACAATGCAAAGGTCAGTTAATAATAAACCAAAAGACTGCACATAATTTATTTTCTTGTTTTTTTTTAAGAAAACATATCTAAATGAGATTATTACTTTCGGTACCTGTTGGTGGTTAGTAAGAAAATACATAATTTATATTTATAATGAAACATGAAAGTTATATTTCTCCAAATGTATATTTATTAGACAGATAAAAACGACTACATTGACTGTGGTTAAAGTGTTGATCTCCCTCAATGACTGAGCCTCCCCGCTTGATAACTAAAACAAAACCCCTTAATGGTGCTATAGATCAGGGGTTCCCAAACTTTTCAGGCCGGGGCCCAGAAAATAAGGCGTCAGAGAGCCGCGGCCCAATGCACATCGTCTGGCTTTTTTTTTTTTTTTTTTTGCCAGGCGACCGATTTTTTAAGCCAAATATCACTTCAATCCTATTAAGTTAGTTCAAGTTAGTTATTCATTTATATGTGCTATTTATGAGAGGGCTAACTTGTTGCAAAATAATAATGATAATAATAATAGCCTCATTAAAATACTATTGTTGCTTCGGTTGTTTTCAGCGTTTTATGTGCATAATCTGTTATTTAGTTTGAAATGTTCGTTGAAATAAGTAGATTTTTCGTTTTTGTTTATTTATTAAGTTAATATAAAACCATATAGTCACATTTTAGAATACAATAGAATATAATTTTAGAATACAACTAGAAACACTGTCCTGGCCTGCTTCTAAGTTCAGTGACCTGACAATTTTTTTTTAAATAATAATAAAAATAAAAATAAATAAAAAATAAAAATAAATGTTTTTTTTTATTTTTTTTTATTTTTTATTTTATTTTTTTTAAATCATCTCGCGGCCCATCCGTGGCTGCTCGCGGCCCACCTTTGGGTCGCGACCCCGACTTTGGGAACCACTGCTATAGATAACATTTTTAGAGTACTCTTTTTTAATAATTCATCCACAGAGCTTTTACAAATGTGTAGAATAAAAGTATTGCTTTTCCCCCGAAACAAATTATTGATTAATGAATTTATAATAAAAAGAAAAATTGGCGGGTCCAAAATGTATGTTGTTTATATGTTGTAGGTAAGCATACCCTCTCTACATCCCATTTCCCCATGTGGAATGCACCTGATTGGATAAATTACATGCTGGTGCTCTAGTGCGACATCTAGTGGCTGAATGTTATCTGTAGCACCTTTAATGGAAGGCTGCTTGTATCAGCCCCCTGCCACCACTGTGCCCCTGAGACCCCACCCTTCCCATCCAAAGTACCACTCAGTCTCCGCCCCCTCCTCACCAAAGTGCCACTCCATTCCGAGTGTATACAGCAGGGTTGGGGTCGGTTCACTTCTAATTAAAAGACTTCAGGAAATAGATTTTCTTTCAAATACAAATACTGAAGCTTTTATTATCCAGCCTAATTGCCCAGTAAAAGAGAATGACTGTTTCGACATCAACAAGTAGACTAAATGGCTATTAAAAGGCCAGTTCACCTGAAATAAAATAAAAAAAATCCTCTTACCCAGAGTGCTATCTATCCATCCAGATATTTGACAGTGTGATTTGCCTATATTTTTGGAGATATCTGCCATCACTCCAAGACAATGGAGCAAACATTATTATTCAGGGATGTACTTTGGTAGAAAACAGTTCTGCTCACAACAAGGTCTGTGGATTATCTTGAGTAACCGGGTCATGATTTCACTGTTCATGTTTCGTGATTTTGAGTTTTTGGAAATGTTTTTCTCTTTCTTTTTGTGTTCTGAGCGCCACAAAACCAGTGCCATTCAGCTCCATTATATTGGAATGACTGCAAACGTCTCCAAAACTAGGCACAGCACATAGACACTATTTGGATGGATTTTTTGCACTGTCCCTTTACATTTTTTATTATGAATTGATCTCAACCCTGGTCTACAGGTATGTGTATCTGTGGGGAAATGACAGTGTAGAACACACACACAACACTTTAGCAACGATGACCGGAAGCGTGTATACTTTCGACAACAAATGTTTGTTTCCGCGTTAGATTTTTGCGCTCTGATTGGCCAGGTCATGTGACATGTGCGCCAATCGTGGGACAGCAAGTTCTGCGCCTATTTCCGGGTCTAACAGCCTGCAAACTACCTGGCGTTCTATCGCCATGCTCTAAGACAAACTCTAACCTTAACCAACTTCGAAAGAGCGCCTAAGCTTAACCAGTGTAGAAACTTGCGGTCCCACGATTGGCTTCATGTCACATGACCAGAAACGTGCGTGGCCAATCAGAGAAGCGGAAACAAACATTTGTTGTCGAAAGTATTCAGGCTGACCGGAACAGATTGATATTCTATTTCTTACCATTCCTACATACAATTGACTGTGAGTGCCATGCATGCAAGCATTAACTGCAACGGTTTATATAGTAAAAAAAAATGCAATCCAGCTTTCCTGAATGCATGCATGCAGTTTTGTGGTAGGTGGAATTATAGTATAGCAAGCGTAGCACACGGTAGTCATAGATGTATAAACACGGGGTGTCACCAGATAGAGAAACATGAACAATCTATTCATTATTCTTTATCTATGGTTACATAATGTGCTTACCCGTCTATGACAAGTCAAAGTGTCTGCTGTAAAAACAAGGAGCATGTAAAGCAATATTTCATAGATTCCTTGTGTGAAAAGTACACGCTCATCTGTGGCAGAGCCATATGGTTCTGATCAGTAGCACAATACATAGCCCTTGACAATGAGGTAATAAAGGTAAACAAAGGCTTTTGTAAATCCATTTGAAATAATACTCAAAAGACCATGAAACTGCTTCGTGGTAGCCGTCACCTTTAGACATTTGACAGTAGAAAGAAAGGAATAACAACATAATCTTTATAAACTATTAGTTGAAATTGTCAAAATGTCAAAGCAGTTCTGAAATTGCTCGGGTGAAGTTGTTCTCACACACGTTTAAAAACAAAAGTGATCAGATGTGATTTGTCACTTGTTACATCCTGATTTTGCCATAAAAGCACACAAAAAAGATTTTTTTATTATCACACACCAGTACTAAAAAAGGAATACGTTATTTTGACTTCAGTAATTACAGCATTACAACACAAAAGTCCAGTCTAACATAATAGTGTTACTACAGTGTGCCTGTGTCATGTGAGGTGTTTCATACAAATGTAAGGATCGTTACAAATAAACTCTGTTAAATGTCTTACATTGTCAAGAGAAATAAAATATGGACCAACACAATATATTGTTCCTGACATTTTTTTCTTACTTGTAGCTAGTAGCAGTATTGTTAGAATAAGCTAATATACAAGATAAAGCTTGATTTGATCAAATTTATATTTGATAGTCATGCTTACCATTGCATTCTACATTGAAAGTGAATGTGTACGGTGTGTTTTGGTTACTTATAGTATCACATTCAGCAATATAAATGGGCTGTGCAATACAAAATAACCTTGGACTTATGGGACTGTGCCACATCAAATGAATAACGTTGGTTGGGAGGGACGGAAGGGGTTAATTTCATTGTCTCTCTGATGTCTTGTTTGTATGTCTGTCTATGCTGTAATGTGGTTGTCTTGTGTTTAAATTTGTTTTTTAGTTTTTTTTTGTAACGCAGTATTGTGTGTTCTGACACAACTAATTTCTGTATCAACAGACAATAAATAACTATCTTATCTTATATTACATTCATAGAGTGCAATCATATTTTAAAAGGCATAATGAGTAGAATTCAGCCACTGACTAGAGCACTAGCATGTCAGACAAAAACAGTGTGGTGCTTTCACAGGATACGCTGTACCATCAAACTAAGTTCAGATCAAACTGTCCAACTAGGCATTGTAGATCGATTATGACTCAGTCAGAGCCAGTAATTTGCATGGCTTATTTCTTGCGTAAAAGAGAAAGTTGACAAGCGAACAAGCCGCCATTTAATTTTTTTAAACGCGAGCAGAGAACCAGGGACTGCCCACTAGCAATAGGGAGGGGATACATAATGGACAGGCAGAGGGGAGGGTCTCTGCAGATAAAGATATCGCCACACACTTCTAGTTGGTCATAAATGATGATTGAGATGATTAAGATTGGGATTATGTTTGTACAAGTCTATATAATGTTTTAGGATTCTACTCAGTATACTTTTAACACTGTAGGCTTTACCAAGAACAAACCACTTTAAAATAAAATAATAAAAAAAAAGGGGGGGGGGGGGGTGGACATGATGATGGCAGATCATTATAAAATATGACTCCATTTTAGTCTCCTTTTCCAGTAAAGCTGCCTTCAACTCCAAACATCTGCACAGTAAGGTGTCCGGTGAAACGCGGACTGGTATAGCATCTGCCGCTTCAAATATTCCACCGCCGTCGCTCTGAGCCGTTACAAAACACCACGTCATTCTTTGCCCAAGATGACACCCGTGCCGTCTACCACACCCATGCAAGTGACAAACAGTGGGGTGGAGGAGCGATTCCTAACAGACTCATCATTCCACTTAGTACAGGAGGAAACAAAAGCAAACACGCCGTTTCCTCTCTCTCAGGCCGCGATCAACAGTACGGTGGTGCGTTGGCCGGCGGTTAAGTCCCGGCGCGTGTCTCCGGGGGCAACGGCTGCTGTATCGTCTCATCTATAGTCACCACCAGCTCCTCCGACTTGGCAGAAGCCAGGAAGGTGGCGCGGTTCAGGGTTATGTAGTTCATTTCCACCATTTGCATTCCACTTATCTCGCTCATGCTGTTTGAGATACAGTATATGTCGCTCCTCCTCCGGTCGGCGGCCCGGCGTGAGCCCAACGCCCATTCTGGAAGGGAGACAGAGAGGGACATCAAACATGTTGTCTCAGCTTCAGGCTCAGCCTCTTCCCCCAGGCCATCAGAACAATGTGAACACTGATCTCTCCACACACAAGCACACATGAACACACACATACACACACACAACACAACGTGCTGCACTCGCACGCACACAAACGCACCACAGGTCACTTTAAACACACAAGAAAAGGACACTTTAAAGGAAGGAAAAGGACACTTTAGGAAAATATCTTTGTTGTGATTCTTAGTTAGTAACAGCAAGTATAGCATAGGGACATAGAAGAAAAACTGCACATTGTATAGGAATGTACATAGGATCCAGTGCCTTTAAGCGATTTATTAACATCTATTTTATCATGTCTATTCTAGTTATCTTTTATTATTATTACTATTACTATTGTTTTATTGGACAATCGAAGAGGACATAGCCAATCGCATTTCACTGTATGCCCTGGTATGTATGTGATGAATAAAACTAGGGATGTCCCGATCCTATCACGTGATCGGGATCGGGGCCGATCACGTGATTTTCCAAAGATCGGGATCAAAAAAGATTATAATAATAATAATCTGGGTTTTTTTTATTTATTTTTGTATTCAACAAACATGACCATGTTCACGTCTTAAACTCATACTGAGGCCTTAGTTTTGGTTTTAAATTGCATATCATCATTCATTTATTTATTGTCACACAGAGCAGAAGAATTTTGCCAAAACAAACCAATAGTATCCAGCTGCAGAACAGCAGACCAGCCACACTCAGACCCAAATGCATTTCCTTTGATTTAATTATACATCAAATGATTTATGTCAAGGATTGCAATGCCTCGCTTGCATGAAGTTAACTTTTTACCTGGATAACATCAACATTCAGGGTGAATGTAATGTGAGAAATTGTGAAAAAAAAAAAAAAATATTAAAATTATTATTATTATTGTTTTTTTTTATCATATCGGGAAAGATCGGTATCGGTAGATACTCAAAATCACATGATCGGGATCGGATCGGGAGCAAAAAAACGTGATCGGGACATCCCTAAATAAAACTCTTGAATCTTGAATCTTGAAACATGTTATCTGGCAGTCGGTGTCGATGCAACGCCGGGCCTGTTTGAAACGATGATGATCACCAGTCCAGTGAGTGTAGTAACAGCCCGGCATGTCCACAAAGCCAGCTGTAGGCAAGTGGCGGACGAATCATAAATCCGGTAGCGGTAGCAGACGAAGTCATACCGAAAGATTCCTGTTCAGTTCTTTTATTGCATTGATGCGGCAATAAAATAATTGAGCTGGAGGCTTTGGGGTTTACAGACTTTCTCTACTGCCACTGCCACAGAGGCATATGGCAAGTAGGCTATACACTCTTAAAAAAGATGTGTTGAAATAAAATAGGATGGGTTAAAGATCCCCTCCAGATGTTGTGTTTAACCCTTTATAAATGTTGTATATTGAGTAATAATTCGCTATTTTGGACCTTAAACCCTATTTTTGGTCTGTCTACCATGTACCTGACCCATAGAGACCATAATATCACTGATTGGTCCAGTATTGAGCTAAGCTACAATGTCCCTGAAGGCTCTCGCCATGGGCTATACAATAGCAGAAAATGGACAATCGTAAATCCTTTGCAAAAACAACAAAAATGTGCAAACATTTTGATAAACCTATTCTTGCCGGTCTCAGTATGCTCTCCTGTGAAATGAAGAGTACGGATGTTTACAGTGTGTAGTGCGGATTGGCGAAATAGTTCTGTTTCAAATGGAACAACATTCGGATTGCAACACATTTCACAGAGACCGGCAAGAATACACCCTGAGCTTCCCGTCTCGGAAAAGCACATTTATCGCTTTCCAAGGTCATTGTGTAGAGAGAGTCCTCTCTCCCATGGAGGGAGGATACTTCCTATGTGATATAAAAAAAAATAGTACATTCATCAGTACACTGTCATTAAGACCTTCTTATGAACTTTAGTTGTCTGAAGTCTGAAGTTGAAGTGTAGGAGAGAGAACAGACACCTCTCCTAACTCATAGACTTTGTTGGCCAGACCTTCTCGTAGACCAGGGGTTCTCAAATACCACAACCCCATTTTATTTAGGATTTTTTTTGGCGACCCCAATTTCCAAAGTGGAAATAAGGAATATCAAAATAAATGTTATGGTTTTGTGTTGGCGGAGGACCCAAACGCAGAACAGACACAACGAGAGGTAGATGTAGGTTCTCGAATATGAGCACTGCTCCTTTAATTCGAGTTACTTGGTAACGAAAACAACAGAGAGAGAGCAATTCTCCAAAATGTACAAAAACAATAAACACGTCACACGACGGTGCTGCATATACTCGCAGAAGAGACACATAAAATAAAGAAGGCAAAACAAACAGTAGCGACACTAAACTGAGAAAGCTAGAAAACAAACGAAAACAAACACAGCTAGGCTGGAAAAGTGGCACGGTGCAAACACGTTACCCAGAGAGTAAACAGGCGAATACAGGATACACAGGGAGTTTCACGATAACCAAGTCTCTATTCTGCAAACAGCAGGAACAGACCACAGAGAGAAAACAAAACACACTGAGCAAGGCAGGAAACGCAATGACGCCACAGGGAAGACAAGGAACTCACAGGCATAAATACAGAGGTTGATTACTAACGAGTGACAGCTGGGGAGACAGACACATAGAACTAAACAATAATATCAAAACACAACTGGGAACACAGGACTAGACTAGAACATATGAATATACTGGGGAGCACACAGGACCGATAGCAGAAACATAGGGAGTACATTAGCAAGGACAGAAAGCAGACTCATAGTTACAGATAAACAAAGACCCATGCAGAGGGTAGTGGCCTGTAGTACCGCCGACAGGCCGCCGGATGGCAGGAGAGGTTTGTCTATGAACTTGACATGACTGTTCACAAAGTTCCTGCGTGGAGGAAGTCCATGGAGAGGTGGGGAGGAGGGAGCAGCAGGCGAAGGCTGGCCAGGAAATTATGAACCCTTACAATAAAAGCCCACGTTGTTGAACTTGATCATGCATATTTATTAGAAAATTAAATTACAGCACTATGTTATCAATGAAATTAATGAATATTATCAAGGAAAAGCAATGGAATTGTTTCTATATACACATTTATAAAACAAGGCATATTTAGCCAAAATATGTTGCCAGAACTTGAAAAGAAAATGTGTTCACGTGCGCTTTGGTGGAGATCCGCTTCTATTCTGAAAATCCGGCCTCACAGAGGTATGTTGATGCGAAGGGGACAAGCTTTCTCAGCGCAGCATAACACTGGGTACTCGTTCCGGACTGATATCCAGAACTTTGCGAGGGCCTGCAGTGAACTTGACTTTCAGTAGCTCGTCACACAAAAGATCATTGAGCGCTTCCTGCTCAGACAGTGGTAGGGCCTGCTGCGACCAGTTGTCCAAATTGTCCTCACTCTCTCTCCGAAATTGTTCAATGAGCCCTTCTAGTGGCTACAGATGATGGGCTTCAAATTATTTTTTGTAACATTCTGTTCCTACAAAAAGTCATCAAGCAGAGTAAATACCTCAAAATCTCCGGTGATTATCCTGGAGTGCCACTAACAGAGTTTCTTAATCCAGCTCATTATCAGCACATTTCTCTGCCAATGGGTTGTTTTTGTCTGCAAAGAAAATCCCCGCTTCTTCTCTGAGTTAAAAAAGGCAATTTAATACCTCGAGATAGCCACCTCACTTCAGTGTGGCATAGCAGCTGGTTATGCACAGAGCCCATTTCATCGCGGCCAACCGGCACCGCTTCTGAAAACAATCCTATCCATTGCGAGTCCAGGAGATTGTATGTAGGGTTGTTGTAACTAACTTTAACTGTACTCTACTGCTTCCTTTGACTGCATATATATCTGTGTCCACTGGAGGGCGCTATAGGCGGAGCTTCTACTGTTTCCACCAGGTTGGGAGTATATAAGCTTTTGTTTCCCTCCCCTCTACCTTCTTACCACATCTGCCTCTCAAGGAGAGGAGTTCTCATGCGCTGTGCTGCTGTGAATCACTGTGAATGAATAAACAAGCCAAAGGCTAAAGATGGAATTCATGCCTCCTATATATATTATTGTCGCCCCATAGTCAATTCTGTCAACAGGTTATGGGCCCAGATCTCGCAGGGGCGAAATAATAAGGGTAGCTAGCTTAGCTGAAGTGTAGGCCAGGTTAGCACCGGGAGTACTGCGTGGGTAGACGCTAGGCCAACGAAGCAAAAGCTACGCCTACCACCAAAAAGGAGGATGGCGATTGTGGGATATTTGTGGATATCCTGATGAAGAATGTCTCAGTCAACCGAGGCTTGGATAATAACAAGGTTTATTAACCAAACAGATAGAATACATAGAGAGAATGGCTGAGGCTCTCGCCCCAGGTGATCAGCTGAAATTACCCAGGTAAGAAGCCACTATTGTGGTCGGGAGGAGCCCTTTATAGTTCAACAAAGGGGGTGTGTGGTCCCATTTGATAGGTCAGATGGGGGGGAGGGGGTACAGGTTTGGGGGACACAGGGGAGGGGGGTGTCTTATTCCACAGAGAGGGGGGGGGGCACAGGTAAAGGGAACACAGGGGAGGGGGATATATTTACATGAGGACATATTATACCACAATACTCACTTTTCTTTCTTATAATGTGGGTGAGATTAATGTATAATATACCAGGATTGTTTGGAACAGGTAAAAGTGGGGATAATAGTTTAAAAATAGAATTATTTACATACATGATTAATAGAATTATTTACATACATGATTCATGACATGATCGACTGGACTGCGGTCTGTGTTATTTTGATATCAGAGATGTGGGAATAGATATCACCCTTTTCTTTTATTAATCGCTCAAAATACCTATATCAATGAGTGGTCCTCATCTCTGATATCAAACAACAATTAACATCATCATTAGAAGCTATCGCTGTGCAAATATCTTGGCATACCTTCAGTCGTTCATGTCGTGACTCTGGGGAGCTAATGTGATCGTTGTGCATACAGGCATCGTAATAAACCAATTAAATACATGCACTGTCTGTGTGGTCAGAGTGCACAGGGTGAAAAAACAAAATTGTGTTCATAATTATTAGGAATCGGATTTACACATAAGGCTAATGTGTACAAAAACATTTTAACAACTGTTAACCTGGTGGTTAATAAAACTAACATGATTGCTTATGGGAAACTGTTCACAAATATATATATATATATATTTTTGCACATTTTGTGATGATTCTTGATGAAATTACTTAGGATCCAGTTGTATTTAATCTGAGTTTGAGTGTCACTTTCATCTGTGATTGCCTCAGCTTTGTTGGTCTTTACTTAGAATCAGGCAATTTTCTCCATTTCTTCTCTATAAATGAGGAGATAAAACGTCTTATGCATCGCTTCTGTATGTTATTCTAGTGCATATACTATCAATGGTTCACCATACAGGTGCAAAACAACGTTACATGTCCTCTTCTATGAGAGAATAAAACAACTGATTCTTTCTTGTCTGACAATACAATTTTGTAACCTAAGTAATTCTAATGTGATGTAATGTGATCATGTGGTCACTTCTTCCTTCAGCAATACATTTTAGCTCATTATTACTAACCATTGTTAATGCTTTCTCATTGATTTCTTTTCATCACATCCCTAGTTCATCGTTTTGCAGATACATACAATTGTGTGAAAAGTTTCCTGCTTGTGAAGGTATTAATCTGAATGATGTTGCGTCGTTGTTGACAAGGTGTTCTCTGTCGGTCGTGTGGCAGGGCCAAACAGTAACACATAAAAATTAAATAAATACATACAATAGACATTACCTTAGTGGCTAATGTGTCAAAATAAAATTGAAAACCGTTAACCTAGTGGTTAATATAAAAGGTGATTATGATAATCGTTATGCATTGTTCTGTGGTCAAAACAAACTTGGTGTCTTGGAACAATCCAACTGGTTCTGCCCTGTTTAACAATACCATTTTGCAATGTGACTCTGTGATCATTTCTCATTGTCATTATAAAATTACAGTTCTTGTTTGTGAATCTGACAGTTGCTGTGAAGTGTTGATCATCTGTTCTCGGTCGGGGATGTGTCCTTCTGTGTGACCTGCTGTGTGTTGAACGTATCGTACATTCAGTTGATGTTTCTGTGAGCCTGTCGTGTGGCAGTAAGACAGTCTCATTTGCTATGTGTCTCTTCTTGACGATGCAGTCGGGAATATTCACTGGTCGCCGTCCATTCCCTGTCAAGGGTCACTTGTCTGCGCTGCTCTCCATCACCACCACATGTCTGCCACTGTGCTCACGCTTGGCCCCCATCAGGCCCAGAGACATGGTGGTCAGGGCGTTCTTGAACGTGGTGGTTGGTCCCCCCCGTTCCTCGTCATCGCGGTACTAGAGGGGCGAGGGGGCGGGCGTTTTTGAATGTGTTGTGCTGGTTTCGCTGTCCTCTCCTCGTCATTGCGGTACCACTTGATGGAGGGCGAGGGCCCGCCGGTGTAGTGGCTAGTCAGTAGGACGCTCTTTCTCACACGGATGACAATCTTGTCATGGGAATCCACCTTGATGGTCGGGGACTTCAGTTCCCGTTTGCAGGTGATGGGTTTGCTTCTTCAGGTGGCGCTTGCGAACGAAACTCTTCCGGCACATGTTGCATTTGTACGGCTTCTCTCCCGAGTGAACCCCCCTCTGGTGCTCCTTCAAGTTAGCCGCGGTTGCAAAGCACTTCGCACACTGTGTGCATCGATGGGGCTTGTCCCCTACTACCCCCACGGCGTGGGTCTTCTGGTGTTGCTTGGGGCTGGACGCGGTGGCGAAGCCTTTACGACGGGGCTTGTCCCCGGCCCCCGCGGCGTGGGTCTTCTGGTGCTGCTTCAGGTTGGAGGATGTGGTGAAGCCTTTACTGCACTGGCCACAGGTGTACGGCTTCTCACGTGTGTGGAGCTCCTGGTGCTTCTTCAGATGCCTCCTGCGTACAAAGCTCTTCCTACACTGGGTGCACTTGTACGGCTTGTCATCCGAGTGCATCTTCATGTGTTCTCTGAGAGAGATGGCCGCCGCGAAGCTCTTGCTACACTTGGAGCACTGATGGGGCTTCTCCGGCATCTGGTGAGACTTGAGGTTGAAGGCGTCGATGACGCCCTTGCCGACCATCTCGACCCCGGTGGGGGCGTACGCCTTTTCTTTCGTGTGGATTTTCATGTGCTGCTTGAGGCTGGCCTCCACGGCGAAGCTCTCGCCACAGTGGACACAGATGTATGGGTTGATGTCCTTGTGGATCTCAAAGTGCTGGTGGAGGTCGGCGATGCTGCCAAAGATCTCGCCGCACTCGCTGCACTCCAGGCCGTGGGTCTCGTGGATCACCATCCCGCTGTCCGACTCCACGATCAGCTCCCCGCCGTGGTCCGACAGAGCCACGTTAGACTCCGTCTTGATCTCGGTCTGTCGTGGTCATGCAGTGCCGGGGTGGAGGCCGTCAAAAGGTTGATCTCCTCTTCGTCAGTGTTGGGGATGTCTGTGGGCTGGGTTGGATGGTTCTCCCACGGTTGTTGTCGTTGCCTCTGGTTGTGTCCGCAGCTTCGTGGTTCAGGTCACGCGTCGTCTCACTCGTCCTGTCCTCTCATCAATTCGTGATCTGAGGGTGATAAACACTGCCTTAGAAAACTCCTCACATAAATGATTCAACGCCTTTCTGCTAAAGTGGAAAATCATTTTGGGATTAATTCAATTCATTGTAAATAAAATCACTTAATTGACAATAGGAAATGCAAGCCAATTGCATTAGCAGTGATTCTTTACGACAAGAAGGTCACATTCACTACAATTTTATCAGATTTTGTATCTAACTAGATCTTACAGCATTAGGCTTTAAATAAAATTTGTAAATGAATGGCCAAAGTTTTGAATCAGATAAAATAGCTCCTTGTCTTCATATTCTGATGGTCTTAAATTGAAGTTGATCTTACCTCAGGCCGCGTACGATGGTGTGCTTCTTCAAGATACTTACCTCGCCATGACTTCTCGGTTGTTCTTCACATCTCAGTGTGGCTCATCATAGCATAGCATGGGGAAAAAACATAAAATCTAGGTAGCCAGTTAATTTTGCATGAAAAACAATCATTTCTTATCATCTAACCCTAACTAACCTTACTGTCATGCATTTGTCCTAATAAACTAATCTACACTGTAGCACTCAACACTTTGATGACCATTGTTACTCAGCTGATAGAGGTGTGCCTTGCCTGATGTCCTGTCGTACAGAACCTGTGAGTCGCTTTGGATAAAAGTGTCAGCTAAATGATCAATGTTGTTGATATCTTGTACATTTAGATAATTGTGCTGCAATTTTGGTGGTTGATAATTTTGCAGTCATGGAAAGTATTAGTTGTTAAAAGAATAGTCTAAGGAAAGTCATGCATGTTATTGGTTATAAACAGAGAATAGAAGGAGGGGATTGTAAGTAGTTGTTTTCATCATTAATCTTTCATCTCGGGCACTTCTCTAATTCATGTGCCTTTTGAAAAGAGATGATGAAAACGACTGGTTAGTTATTGTTAGTATGGGAGTTAGGTAGATTTTCATAACTGCAAATTCATCATCTGTAACTAATTCATGTTAATTAAGTGGTTCTCTGTTGCCATCCACCGCCAGGTGAGTTCATCAAGTCTGTGGTCACGAGTGCAGGCATTTGCATTGCTTTGTCTCCCAAGTGCCCACTCTGAAGAAATTTACATGTGGGTGTTTTGGATGTAGATTTGTTCCAAATGGTCAATCGATTGTCTCTCAGCTCTGCACTGTCTCTCGGTTGACATGCAAATTGTTGGATTTTCTGTCTTTTGTGATACAATTTGGGTGTAGTCATTCACTGTTTTGCATCTCGCCTCAGAGCCAGATCTGTAAATACAAACACATGTTAATTTTCCACTCTTTTCTAAGACCTGGGTGAATCCTCTTTGACTGTCTGTGTGCTCAACAAACATTAGCTAGATCTCATCCATCCCGTTCTTGGATGTAATGATAGTGTTATCATTTATCAATCATATCGCATATGTACACAAGCATCATATGAATGTGGACCCACACATTTTGAATCATGTTTAAAATGTCTTACAATGGAAAGGGCTAGTTATCTTTCATTGGTTCTTTAGATAAACACATTAACTCAAGTGAATATAACCTAAACATCTTACTTTTAAACATGATCTATGTTGTTTGTGCCCAAGTTTTTCAACATTGAAAGCTTATAAAGTCTAATCTAACGCTGTTTATGTGGACTACAAGGTACGCCCACAGATGTATTATAATTCTGAAACAGACATTGTAATTAGCTTTATGTGACTTATAATGTGTAAATTAAAGCAACATAAACACTCAAGTGATCTGAGATAGTTGTAATTTACTGTAACTGAGATGATAGTACAGTTTCTACGTCAAATGACTCCCTTTTCTTGACTCCTTTTTTATCACAACCAGTACTGAATTTGCAAATCTGGTATGTCATAAATGTGCAGATGTAGCAGTACTGACTATCTGTATGTCATGTATGTCATAATATGTCCTGATAAATTGAAAATGGGGGACCCTGATGTAAACAAATCTGGTATTGAAAATGGGGGACCCTGATGTAAACAAGACTATAAGTCTCTCTCTGGTCTGCATCCCCTTAACAATTGTGTGTTGAGCTGTGCTGTATTGTACCTATTCTGCAATCTGTTAATAAAGTTTTCAATCAATCAATCAAAGCATCTATATTTATGATTTTCATACTCACCGGGGAAAGCTGCAATGTTCGGTTCGTTTCTCCGGTGGTCTGGGATAATGCAACTCGCATCTCGCCACCGCAACTCAACACTTTCCAATAGCAGCGCGCACATACATATACAAATAAAACATATACTACACGTGGATTTCATATACCTTCGGCCTTGGGCATATTAAACTTTACGTTTGCCTATGGATAGTTTAATATAAAATCATAACTTAACGGCGCGCATAGCGTCACGTCATTGCTCCATGCGACGTTCGTGTGTTCTCATTCGCCTCGGAAATAACGCTTTGCAATTCATACAGTATTTTTCCACGAGCTCTCAATAGCCTGGAATTCCTATACCAGCGTTTTGTTACCGAATAAACGCGCCTGTGCATATGTGAAACGTAAACAAACTGAAACGATAAAACTATACTTCCCCAAATGGTTGTTCCCGTGGGCCGGTGTTCTGCGGAATCCGGAAATTACTATCCTAGTTTGTTCCCGTGAACTGCACTTCAATGTTATTCTTTGTATAACGGTAACTCGTCTCTCAATGCTCGTCGCGCTATCCGCAGCCGGTTCTTGACTCAATAAAGCAACGCGACGGGTCCTATAATACTTGTGCACATACGAACGAGACTTAAACAGACAAACAAACAATAATACATATAAGTTAACGTGTGTGTATATCTGATTGTATTGGATCGCTGTACGTTTAGTCGGCCAACATCTGTTGCGACAAGGCATTCATACCCTTGATATATAACTACACATCGTTATTAAAATCATAACGACCGAACCTGACTTCGAAATTTACCAGCGATATATTAGATTATATATACCTTTTAATCACACTCTCGGTCTCTTGAACTCGCGATTAATGTCCTGTTTAATGTACTTTCCGCGACTGATGTCCCGTTTAATGTACATTCACGTACTCTCGGGACATCGCGTAATCATGTACTATATAGGACATCGCGTGATCATCTTCCCGCTATCTGTATTGATCAATTGGTTAATTTAATCCAAAATACATCGTTTTCAGGAATGAGATTGTGGGCTTAGTTTGAGGTTGAAACAATGAATATTATGACGCTACTCTGGTAATTTCTAATTATGATTCCATCAGCTTCTCGGTCTTAACTTCCCGCCTCTTTGCAAAGGAATCACAGAACGTTTTTAACAGAGTAGCGTTTTCAAGGATATCACATCTAATAAGCCCACGTTTCTTGCCTTGTTGCCTATATTTCAGTCTGAATTAGACTTGGGTTAGCAATCCAACAACCTGTATTGTGTGCCTTAGCTTTTGGTCGGCTCCGACTCGACCTGGAATAGCACTTCAACCTTTGTGCCTAAACTTTTGGGAATAGCACTATAACCCATCCTCTCAGAACCGCCTGATAAAGGACCCAGGTGCACGCGCGCCCTGGTAACGATTCTCAATACAGATCAGATATATTAATGCACATTATTCCTACTCAGCCATGATCTCAATATTTGACAACATTCTGTAATATTCACCTGGCACAGAGAAAAGCGGGACGTTTTTAATTCCTTTCCATAAATTTTTTGGTCGACCAGTCTATATACTCACTTTTCTCTGTATAGATGAAACGATACAGCATGCCGGGAGGACGCAAAAAGTCCGTCACAAGTTCGTAGACGCCAATTGTGGGATATTTGTGGATATCCTGATGAAGAATGTCTCAGTCAACCGAGGCTTGGATAATAACAAGGTTTATTAACCAAACAGATAGAATACATAGAGAGAATGGCTGAGGCTCTCGCCCCAGGTGATCAGCTGAAATTACCCAGGTAAGAAGCCACTATTGTGGTCGGGAGGAGCCCTTTATAGTTCAACAAAGGGGGTGTGTGGTCCCATTTGATAGGTCAGATGGGGGGGAGGGGGTACAGGTTTGGGGGACACAGGGGAGGGGGGTGTCTTATTCCACAGAGAGGGGGGGGGGGGGCACAGGTAAAGGGAACACAGGGGAGGGGGATATATTTACATGAGGACATATTATACCACACGACCAAGGGAAGGAGCAAATGGCCCTCATTTAATGGAAAGGCGGAGGGATATGAGCTCTGGGAAGAGCGCATGCTATGTTGCATGCACGGCGCGGGACTCAAGGCGGTGATCTTGGCGGCCCCCGCGGGACCATTGACGGCGGAGGAACAAGCCCAAGACGACAAGCTTAATGCGGACGCATACTGTGAGTTGGCACCGCTGCTCGACGATACAAGCTTGGGGCTAATATTCCGCGACACAAAGGACAAAGGCAGAGAAAGCCTGGAAGTGTTGAGGGAACATTACATCGGACGGGGAAGGCCCCGAGTAGTGTCCCTCTATGTAACGTTAACAGCTCTGAAGAAGGGGCACACAGAGACGATGACAGAATACATCATCCGAGCTGAGCAGATCATCACGGCACTTAAGAGTGCAGGAGAGGCACCAGGCGAGGGGCTAATGATGGCGATGGTGATGAGAGGACTACCGGAGTTGTACAGGCCGTTCACGCTACTGGTTACCCACGGTTCAACGGACATGACATTGGGGCAGTTCAAAGCCAAGCTGCGGAACTTTGAGGCCTCAGAGGATATCCACCCAGACGGAAGCGGGGGGGATAGCACTGAAAGTCCGAGCGACACCGAGGGAGAAGGCCAGGCCCACGACGGAGCTGACATGTTGGCGATGCGGAGAGAATGGGCATCGGAGGGATAACTGCAACAAGACGGTCTGGTGCAGCTTCTGCAGATCATCGGGGCACACAGACAAAGAGTGCCGAAAGAAACGAGACCAGAGCGCCCGATACGCACATGGGCAAGATGTCGGCCATAGACAAGGCGGCGCCTATGGACAAGATGGCGGCGACGGACGAGATCGCGGCTACGGTCAAGATGGCGGCTGTGGACGAGATGACGACTACAGACAAGATGGCGGCAACGGTGATCGTGAGGCGAGTCGAGATGACGCCCGGAGAGCGGCAGGACAAGAGGACTTCGTTTTCGGGGCGCGGACTACGGGCGTCACCCGGCCAACGCAGCACCGGCAGTTCCCGAGGAGGGGACTGATCGTGGACATAGGTGCGTCATCCCACATCATCAACGACAGGAACAGTTTCAAGAACTTTGACAAATCCTTCGAGCCGGAGGGACACAGCATGGAGCTGGCAGACGGGAAGGGCACCTACGGGTTGGCGCAAGGGAGAGGAGACGCACAGGTATGCCTTATAGACAGTAAGGTGTAGAGTGACGTTAAAGGACGCTCTATATATACCCTCGTTCCCACAAGAACTATTCTCAGTCAAATCTGCTACTGCTAATGGCGCCGAAGTTTTCTTCAGTGAAGGTAAAGATGTTCTTGTAGAACAAGATGGTACGCGGTTTAACATTGACGTATATGGGAGAATGTATTACCTACAAACGGAGTGTAATAATAATGATAAATGTAATGTGACTGTCAGTCATGACATCCAGACGTGGCATGAAATTATGGGTCATTGTAATCACGAGGATTTACTAAAGCTGCAAGCAGTGACAGACGGTATGCACATTAAGTGAAAAGCATAGACCTGACAAAGAATGTGAAGTTTACATAAGGGGGGAGTTTACTCAAACAAGGAACAGGGACCCCACGGAGAAGGTAAAGAGACCACTGGAGCTAGTTAACACCAACCTAGCCGGTCCAGTAAGGAACGAGTCCATAGGTGGCTTTAACTATACAGTCTTTTACGGATGTGGGTACAGGCGTAGTGTTCGTCTATGTTCGTCTATTTCCTTAAAGCAAAGAGTGATGCACTCCAGGCCACGGAGAAGTTCCTTGCCGATGTAGCCCCCTATGGGGACATAAAATGTTTGAGGTCAGACAACGGGACAGAGTTTACAAACAGAGAGTTCCAATCACTGTTGAGAAGGAACAGGATCAGACACGAGACGTCATGTCCCTACTCCCCACATCAGAACGGGGTAGCAGAGAGGGAATGGCGCACTCTTTTCGAAATGGCCAGGTGTAAGCTAGACGATAGTGACATACCGAAGAGCCTGTGGCATTATGCGGTACAAGAAGCCGCTTACACCAGAAACAGGTCTTTTAATAAACACACGGGCACCACCCCATATACAGCAATGACAGGGAAAAGATGTAATCTAGCCAGAATGCACAAATTCGGATCAGTGTGCTATGCTTACCAGCAGGACAGAGGCAAGCTTGAGTCCAGATGTGAAAAAGGACTCTTTGTAGGACACGATAGAGGGAGCCCCGCACTCCTAGTCTACTATCCCGGTAAAGGGAAGGTGCAAAAGCACAGACTAGTGAAATTTGTCACCAAGACAACGTGCGAAATCGAGACACAGACAGAGGAGCCATGGCTGGACTCCGGGGTAAGGTATGGAGGGACAGAGACACCACAGCCTAGTGTACTGAGCACAGGCGTGCAGGCAGACAGCCAGCCACCCCCAGAGGGCGATGACGAGGAGCACCCGAGGGTGACGTCAAGTGCCCCAAGCAGTGGGAGGTATCCCTCAAGGGAACACAAACCCCCAACATATCTGAAAGATTATGCTACAGAGTGGTGTGTGGCGTGCCTCAGTCTTTTAAGGAAGCCATAGTGTCCCCAGAGTTGAGTAAGTGGGAGAGAGCGATGGACGAGGAGATGAGGTCCTTAGAGGACAACCACACCTTTACCCTCACCAAACTGCCAGAGGGCAGACAGACAGTGGGAGGGAAATGGGTGTACTCAATCAAGGAAGGGATCGAAGGCCACGAAAAGTACAAAGCGAGATTTGTAGCTAAGGGTTTCAGTCAGAGGGAGGGGATAGACTATGGTGAAACATTCTCCCCCACAGCCAACCTGACCAGTGTAAGGGTAGTGGTTCAGAAAGCAGCTGAGGACAATCTGATTTTACATCAGATGGATGTGAAGACAGCCTATCTGCACGCACCCATAGATAGGAAGATATATATGGAACAACCTGAAGGTTACAAAAAGAAAGGGGAAAAGATAGTGTGAAAGCTAGAAAAATCCATTTACGGCCTGAAACAGTCTGGGCGAAATTGGAACGAGATGCTTCACACATGTCTCATTGAGGATCACTTCCTACAGAATCCAGTAGACCCCTGTGTTTACTCAAGGGAGTCAAAGGAGTCAGGAAAAGTGATAATCGTCATTTGGGTGGATGATTTGATCATTGCAGCAGACAACACTAGAAACCTAGATCAGGTGAAAGGTATGCTCTCCACCAGATTCAAAATGAAAGACCTTGGCAGGTTAAAGCATTTCCTAGGCATGGACTTTGAACAGTCGGCCAATTGTGTAACAGTATCCCAGAAGAGATATGTGGAAAAGATCCTGAAACGTTTTGACATGCAGGAATGTAGAACAAGGGAAACACCATGTGATCAAAAACTGGATTACCAGGAGGATGCTCAGAAACTGACAGATGTAAAAATGTACAGGGAAGCCGTGGGTAGCCTCATCTATTTAACCACATGTACTCGCCCTGACCTATGTTTTGTAGTGAGTAAGTTGTCACAGTATTTTGCTGATCCCACAGAGGAACACTGGATTACGGTAAAACATGTTTTTCGTTATCTCAAAGGTACAGCAGTTAAAAGCTTTGTTTCAGAAAGAGCAGCGAGGGCTTAGGGCTTAAAGCCTACAGTGATGCAGACTGGGCTGCTGACATCACAGATAGAAGGAGTACCACAGGATACTGTGTTAGTTTGAATACAAACAGCTCACTGGTTTCATGGAATACAAAGAAGCAGCCCACAGTGGCACTGTCAACTTGTGAAGCAGAATACATGGCTCTGGCCATGACAATACAGGAGTGTATTTATCTAGAACAACTGCTCGGAGGAATGGATACCTATGTATATAAGAAGACTGTTGTTTGAGGACAACCAGGGAACCATTGACATTGCGAGAAACCCTGTGTGTCATCAGAGAAGAAAGGATGACAGTGGTTTATTGTCCAACAGACGGCATGGTAGCAGACGCTATGACGAAGCCGGCTTCCAAATTAAAACTGAGGAGATTTGCAGAGGTTATGTTTGGTGTGTAAATATTGACTGCCATACTCTTTTTGATGTTCTAAACTGTGTTATTTCCTTTGTAAATAGTTTTGAAGAGGTCATACAGTGTGCTAAGCAACCCTAAGTGGGAGTGTTGAATTTAGAGGTTGTATGTAGGGTTGTAACTAACTGTAACTGTACTCTACTGCTTCCTTTGACTGCATATATATCTGTGTCCACTGGAGGGCGCTATAGGCGGAGCTTCTATTGTTTCGACCAGGTTGGGAGTATATAAGCTTTTGTTTCCTCCCCCTCTACCTTCTTACCACATCTGCCTCTCAAGGAGAGGAGTTCTCATGCGCTGTGCTGCTGTGAATCACTGTGAATGAATAAACAAGCCAAAGGCTAAAGATGGAATTCATGCCTCCTATATATATTATTGTCGCCCCATAGCCAATTCTGTCAACATTATACACAAAAGACCAGACCCCCCTCCCGCGATTATACATGCGCAGGATGTAGTGAGATGTGTATTGGAATACTGTGTGTCGGCCTCCGTTGATGAAGGGGCGAGACATGGCAAATAGGTACACACAGCTGCCAGGTGGAAAACTCTATCAGAGTTATTTTTTTCAGTTGCCAGTGCACGACACCACTGTCACCTACCCGCGACCCCACTTTGGGTCGTGACCCGTAGTTTGAGAACCGCCGTCCTAGACACAGCTACCCAGCTTAAAAAACAGCAGGATATAACATAGGCTGGTTGAAAATATATCACACTACTAACAATTCCGTCGCAGTAAACTGTTCGCCAAAGATTCACCCAAACACAACCCTTTTTAGCTTCTAGACAATATTGTTATAACTAAGTGATTTGCTGAAAAAAATATATTGTTTTTGTGAATACATCACTAGATAGCAGTTAGCATTTCCTGGATGGCTGGGCAAAAAACAACCATGATGCGTTCCCAGGATTATTTGCATCACACAGCCATCTCAGAAGTACATTTAAGGACGATTTTAAGGACACTCTGGTGACAAGTCCTGCACAAATAACAATCTGTATAGTCAAAGTCACGTCACTTTAACAGTAGAAAACACAAATTTGAGTGGATGGGACCTTGAACCACCTGTACAGATGAGTAGAAATATGGGTTGGAAATATGACACAACACGCCTTGTTGTGTGCTGCTGTTAAGAAATATGCATTTTTCAACCCATGTGCACGTGCACAGAGATGACAGAGATGAACGTATCAGGTTGGCTACTCCGTCCCACTGAAAGAATCAGAGGCGGGTGCGACAGCAGAACAAGCTCTCTATTGAGACACAAATAAGCCGTCACATCAAAGGAGTGAATCCTAATGTGTTTTGTGTTGTCAAGTCAAGTCACCTTTATTTATTGAGCGGTTACATGATGAGCAAGGAGTCTAGTTCTTATATAGGCTATATTACAGTGTTTGCCAATTTAGCTTATTTTGGTATAATATACATGGGGAGGAGGTGGTATTATACAGGGGGAGGAGGTGGTATTATACAGGAGGAGGAGGTGGTATATTATACAGGGGGAGGAGGTGGTATAATATACAGGGGGAGGAGGTGGTATATTATACAGGGGGAGGAGGTGGTATATTATACAGGGGGAGGAGGTGGTATAATATACAGGGGGAGGAGGTATATTATACAGGGGGAGGAGCTGGTGTAATATACAGGGGGAGGAGGAGGTATAATATACACGGGAGGTGGTATATTATACAGGGGGAGGTGGTATATTATAGAGGGGGAGGAGGTATATTATACAGGGGGAGGAGGTGGTATATTATACAGGGGGAGGAGGTGGTATAATATACAGGGGGAGGAGGTGGTATAATATACAGGGGGAGGAGGTGGTATAATATACACGGGAGGTGGTGGTATATTATACAGGGGGAGGGGTGGTATTATACAGGGGGAGGAGGTGGTATATTATACAGGGGGGGAGGTATATTATACAGGGGGAGGTGGTATATTATACAGGGGGAGGAGGTGGTATAATATACAGGGGGAGGAGGTGGTATATTATACACGGGAGGTGGTATATTATACAGGGGGAGGTGGTATATTATACACAGGAGGTGGTATATTATACAGGGGGAGGTGGTATATTATACAGGGGGAGGAGGTGGTATATTATACAGGGGGAGGAGGTGATATAATACAAGGGGAGGTGGTATATTATACAGGGGGAGGTGGTATATTATACAGGGGGAGGAGGTGGTATAATATACAGGGGGAGGAGGTGGTATATTATACAGGGGGAGGAGGTGGTATAATATACAGGGGGAGGAGGTGGTATATTATACAGGGGGAGGAGGTGGTATATTATACAGGAGGATGAGGTATATTATACAGGGGGAGGAGGTGGTCTAATATACAAGATGCATGCATGAAATGTAGTATTTATGAACATACTCACATTGTAGCTCTGTAACATCTCAGGATGTGAGGCCAGTTTAATGTTGAACGAGCATTTTACAGTATATGAAATTAACAGAACATTTGACACAGAGTAATGATGGGTTCAGCATCCACAATTCCATTAGAGGCAAAACACCATAAAATTGTTTCTGAGGAATGGATGTCTGACACACACACGCGCGCGCGTGCACACACACGCACACGCACACCACCTCCGTCATGTGTGGGGGAGCCATTTCGATTGGGACACATCCATCACCGTCCTGTCAGATAGGGAGCCGGAATTAAGGCTGACAAACTGAGTGAGGAGCAGACAGAAGGAGGAGTGCATGACACGATTGTGTTCTTCAACCACGGTCTCACACACTCAACAACACCCATGGAGCTGATGCATTGCCCTACACTACAGCCCTCTTCTGCTTGTGGAACAGGCTACAGCAAGAGGTAAATCCATCTCCAAGTAGTTTAGATAATTTTTTCTCCGCTTGTAACAAAAACACAATGATGATGATGATCGTTTTACTATTATGCCCATTCCACTATCTACTATATACGAATAAACTGGGGCTGACAGTGGCTCAGGAGGTAGAGCGGTCGTCTGGTAATCGGAAGGTTCCCGGTTCGATTCCCACTCCTCCCGGGCAGCGTGTCGAAGTGTCCTTGAGCAAGACACTTAACCCCCTAATTGCTCCCGATGAGCAGGTCGGCACCTTGCATGGTCGCCTCCGCCGTCGGTGTGTGAATGAATGAGTGAATGGGTGAATGTGAGGAACAAAAGTGTAAAGCGCTTTGGATAAAAGTGCTATATATATGCACACTTTAATTTAATTAATTTATGTAAATGCGCACTTTAATTTAATTAATTTATGATGATGGTGAGGAGGAGGAGGAAGAAGAGGATCGGGGAGAGAGAGGATAAAAGGACATTTTTACATTTAGAGATATAATTCTCTCTCTCTCACAAGGAACAAGGACACTTGAGGCAATTACTCCACCCTGCCCTCACTCCAGCCTGCCCTCACTCCACCCTGCCCTCACTACACCCTGCCCTCACTCCAGCCTGCCCTCACTCCAGCCTGCCCTCACTCCACCCTGCCCTCACTCCAGCCTGCCCTCACTCCACCCTGCCCTCACTACACCCTGCCCTCACTACTACACCCAGCCCTCACTACACCCTGCCCTCACTACACCCTGCCCTCACTACACCCTGCTCACTACACCCTGCCCTCACTACACCCTGCCCTCACTACACCCTGCCCTCACTCCACCCTGCCCTCACTACGCCCTGCACTCACTACACCCTGCCCTCACTACACCCTGCCCTCAGCCCACCCTGCCCTCACTCCACCCTGCCCTCACTACACCCTGCCCTCACTACACCCTGCCCTCACTACACCCTGCCCTCACTACACCCTGCCCTCACTCCACCCTGCCCTCACTACACCCTGCCCTCACTCCAGCCTGCCCTCACTACACCCTGCCCTCAGCCCACCCTGCCCTCAGCCCACCCTGCCCTCACTACACCCTGCCATCACTCCACCCTGCCCTCACTACACCCTGCCCTCACTCCACCCTGCCCTCACTACAGCCTGCCCTCACTCCACCCTGCCCTCACTACACCCTGCCCTCACTACACCCTGCCCTCACTACACCCTGCCCTCACTCCACCCTGCCCTCACTACAGCCTGCCCTCACTCCACCCTGCCCTCACTACACCCTGCACTCACTACACCCTGCCCTCACTACAGCCTGCCCTCACTACACCCTGCCCTCACTCCACCCTGCCCCACTACACCCTGCACTCACTACACCCTGCCCTCACTACAGCCTGCCCTCACTCCAGCCTGCCCTCACTCCACCCTGCCCTCACTACACCCTGCCCTCACTACTACACCCTGCCCTCACTACACCCTGCCCTCACTACACCCTGCCCTCACTACACCCTGCCCTCACTACACCCTGCCCTCAGCCCACCCTGCCCTCACTCCAGCCTGCCCTCACTACACCCTGCCCTCAGCCCACCCTGCCCTCACTACACCCTGCCCTCACTCCACCCTGCCCTCACTACACCCTGCCCTCACTCCACCCTGCCCTCACTACAGCCTGCCCTCACTACACCCTGCCCTCACTCCACCCTGCCCTCACTACACCCTGCCCTCACTACACCCTGCCCTCACTCCACCCTGCCCTCACTACACCCTGCACTCACTACACCCTGCCCTCACTACAGCCTGCCCTCACTCCAGCCTGCCCTCACTCCACCCTGCCCTCACTACACCCTGCCCTCACTACTACACCCTGCCCTCACTACACCCTGCCCTCACTACACCCTGCCCTCACTACACCCTGCCCTCACTACACCCTGCCCTCAGCCCACCCTGCCCTCACTACACCCTGCCCTCAGCCCACCCTGCCCTCACTCCACCCTGCCCTCACTCCACCCTGCCCTCACTACACCCTGCCCTCACTCCACCCTGCCCTCACTACAGCCTGCCCTCACTACACCCTGCCCTCACTCCACCCTGCCCTCACTACACCCTGCCCTCACTACACCCTGCCCTCACTACACCCTGCCCTCACTCCACCCTGCCCTCACTACAGCCTGCCCTCACTACAGCCTGCCCTCACTACACCCTGCCCTCACTCCACCCTGCCCTCACTACACCCTGCCCTCACTACACCCTGCCCTCACTACACCCTGCCCTCACTACACCCTGCCCTCACTACACCCTGCCCTCACTCCACCCTGCCCTCACTACACCCTGCCCTCACTACACCCTGCACTCACTACACCCTGCCCTCACTACAGCCTGCCCTCACTACACCCTGCCCTCACTCCACCCTGCCCTCACTACAGCCTGCCCTCACTCCACCCTGCCCTCACTACACCCTGCCCTCACTACACCCTGCCCTCACTACAGCCTGCCCTCACTCCACCCTGCCCTCACTACACCCTGCCCTCACTACACCCTGCCCTCACTACAGCCTGCCCTCACTCCACCCTGCCCTCACTACACCCTACACTCACTACACCCTGCCCTCACTACAGCCTGCCCTCACTCCACCCTGCCCTCACTACACCCTGCCCTCACTACACCCTGCCCTCACTACAGCCTGCCCTTACTCCACCCTGCCCTCACTACAGCCTGCCCTCACTACACCCTGCCCTCACTCCACCCTGCCCTCACTACACCCTGCCCTCACTACACCCTGCCCTCACTACACCCTGCCCTCACTACACCCTGCCCTCACTCCACCCTGCCCTCACTACACCCTGCACTCACTACACCCTGCCCTCACTACACCCTGCCCTCACTCCACCCTGCCCTCACTACACCCTGCCCTCACTACACCCTGCCCTCACTCCAGCCTGCCCTCACTACACCCTGCCCTCAGCCCACCCTGCCCTCAGCCCACCCTGCCCTCACTACAGCCTGCCCTCACTCCACCCTGCCCTCACTACACCCTGCCCTCACTACACCCTGCCCTCACTACAGCCTGCCCTCACTCCACCCTGCCCTCACTACACCCTGCACTCACTACACCCTGCCCTCACTACAGCCTGCCCTCACTCCAGCCTGCCCTCACTCCACCCTGCCCTCACTACACCCTGCCCTCACTACTACACCCTGCCCTCACTACACCCTGCCCTCACTACACCCTGCCCTCACTACACCCTGCCCTCACTACACCCTGCCCTCAGCCCACCCTGCCCTCACTCCAGCCTGCCCTCACTACACCCTGCCCTCAGCCCACCCTGCCCTCACTACACCCTGCCCTCACTCCACCCTGCCCTCACTACACCCTGCCCTCACTCCACCCTGCCCTCACTACAGCCTGCCCTCACTACACCCTGCCCTCACTCCACCCTGCCCTCACTACACCCTGCCCTCACTACACCCTGCCCTCACTCCACCCTGCCCTCACTACACCCTGCACTCACTACACCCTGCCCTCACTACAGCCTGCCCTCACTCCAGCCTGCCCTCACTCCACCCTGCCCTCACTACACCCTGCCCTCACTACTACACCCTGCCCTCACTACACCCTGCCCTCACTACACCCTGCCCTCACTACACCCTGCCCTCACTACACCCTGCCCTCAGCCCACCCTGCCCTCACTACACCCTGCCCTCAGCCCACCCTGCCCTCACTCCACCCTGCCCTCACTACACCCTGCCCTCACTACACCCTGCCCTCACTACAGCCTGCCCTTACTCCACCCTGCCCTCACTACAGCCTGCCCTCACTACACCCTGCCCTCACTCCACCCTGCCCTCACTACACCCTGCCCTCACTACACCCTGCCCTCACTACACCCTGCCCTCACTACACCCTGCCCTCACTCCACCCTGCCCTCACTACACCCTGCACTCACTACACCCTGCCCTCACTACACCCTGCCCTCACTCCACCCTGCCCTCACTACACCCTGCCCTCACTACACCCTGCCCTCACTCCAGCCTGCCCTCACTACACCCTGCCCTCAGCCCACCCTGCCCTCAGCCCACCCTGCCCTCACTACACCCTGCCCTCACTCCACCCTGCCCTCACTACACCCTGCCCTCACTCCACCCTGCCCTCACTACAGCCTGCCCTCACTCCACCCTGCCCTCACTACACCCTGCCCTCACTACACCCTGCCCTCACTACACCCTGCCCTCACTACACCCTGCCCTCACTCCACCCTGCCCTCACTACAGCCTGCCCTCACTACACCCAGCACTCACTACACCCTGCACTCACTACACCCTGCCCTCACTCCACCCTGCCCTCACTACACCCTGCCCTCACTACACCCTGCCCTCACTCCAGCCTGCCCTCACTACACCCTGCCCTCAGCCCACCCTGCCCTCAGCCCACCCTGCTCTCACTCCACCCTGCCCTCACTACACCCTGCACTCACTACACCCTGCCCTCACTACACCCTGCCCTCACTCCAGCCTGCCCTCACTCCAGCCTGCCCTCACTCCACCCTGCCCTCACTCCAGCCTGCCCTCACTCCACCCTGCCCTCACTACACCCTGCCCTCACTACTACACCCTGCCCTCACTACACCCTGCCCTCACTACACCCTGCCCTCACTACACCCTGCTCACTACACCCTGCCCTCACTACACCCTGCCCTCACTACACCCTGCCCTCACTCCACCCTGCCCTCACTACGCCCTGCACTCACTACACCCTGCCCTCACTACACCCTGCCCTCACTACACCCTGCCCTCAGCCCACCCTGCCCTCACTCCACCCTGCCCTCACTACACCCTGCCCTCACTACACCCTGCCCTCACTACACCCTGCCCTCACTACACCCTGCCCTCACTCCACCCTGCCCTCACTACACCCTGCCCTCACTCCAGCCTGCCCTCACTACACCCTGCCCTCAGCCCACCCTGCCCTCAGCCCACCCTGCCCTCACTACACCCTGCCCTCACTCCACCCTGCCCTCACTACACCCTGCCCTCACTCCACCCTGCCCTCACTACAGCCTGCCCTCACTCCACCCTGCCCTCACTACACCCTGCCCTCACTACACCCTGCCCTCACTACACCCTGCCCTCACTCCACCCTGCCCTCACTACAGCCTGCCCTCACTCCACCCTGCCCTCACTACACCCTGCACTCACTACACCCTGCCCTCACTACAGCCTGCCCTCACTACACCCTGCCCTCACTCCACCCTGCCCTCACTACACCCTGCCCTCACTACACCCTGCCCTCACTACAGCCTGCCCTCACTCCACCCTGCCCTCACTACACCCTGCCCTCACTACACCCTGCCCTCACTACAGCCTGCCCTCACTCCACCCTGCCCTCACTACACCCTGCCCTCACTACACCCTGCCCTCACTACAGCCTGCCCTCACTCCACCCTGCCCTCACTACACCCTGCACTCACTACACCCTGCCCTCACTACAGCCTGCCCTCACTCCAGCCTGCCCTCACTCCACCCTGCCCTCACTACACCCTGCCCTCACTACTACACCCTGCCCTCACTACACCCTGCCCTCACTACACCCTGCCCTCACTACACCCTGCCCTCACTACACCCTGCCCTCACTACACCCTGCCCTCAGCCCACCCTGCCCTCACTCCAGCCTGCCCTCACTACACCCTGCCCTCAGCCCACCCTGCCCTCACTACACCCTGCCCTCACTCCACCCTGCCCTCACTACACCCTGCCCTCACTCCACCCTGCCCTCACTACAGCCTGCCCTCACTACACCCTGCCCTCACTCCACCCTGCCCTCACTACACCCTGCCCTCACTACACCCTGCCCTCACTACACCCTGCCCTCACTCCACCCTGCCCTCACTACAGCCTGCCCTCACTACAGCCTGCCCTCACTACACCCTGCCCTCACTCCACCCTGCCCTCACTACACCCTGCCCTCACTACACCCTGCCCTCACTACACCCTGCCCTCACTACACCCTGCCCTCACTACACCCTGCCCTCACTCCACCCTGCCCTCACTCCACCCTGCCCTCACTACACCCTGCACTCACTACACCCTGCCCTCACTACAGCCTGCCCTCACTACACCCTGCCCTCACTCCACCCTGCCCTCACTACAGCCTGCCCTCACTCCACCCTGCCCTCACTACACCCTGCCCTCACTACACCCTGCCCTCACTACAGCCTGCCCTCACTCCACCCTGCCCTCACTACACCCTGCCCTCACTACACCCTGCCCTCACTACAGCCTGCCCTCACTCCACCCTGCCCTCACTCCACCCTGCACTCACTACACCCTGCCCTCACTACAGCCTGCCCTCACTCCACCCTGCCCTCACTACACCCTGCCCTCACTACACCCTGCCCTCACTACAGCCTGCCCTTACTCCACCCTGCCCTCACTACAGCCTGCCCTCACTACACCCTGCACTCACTCCACCCTGCCCTCACTACACCCTGCCCTCACTACACCCTGCCCTCACTACACCCTGCCCTCACTACACCCTGCCCTCACTCCACCCTGCCCTCACTACACCCTGCACTCACTACACCCTGCCCTCACTACACCCTGCCCTCACTCCACCCTGCCCTCACTACACCCTGCCCTCACTACACCCTGCCCTCACTCCAGCCTGCCCTCACTACACCCTGCCCTCAGCCCACCCTGCCCTCAGCCCACCCTGCCCTCACTACACCCTGCCCTCACTCCACCCTGCCCTCACTACACCCTGCCCTCACTCCACCCTGCCCTCACTACAGCCTGCCCTCACTCCACCCTGCCCTCACTACACCCTGCCCTCACTACACCCTGCCCTCACTACACCCTGCCCTCACTACACCCTGCCCTCACTCCACCCTGCCCTCACTACAGCCTGCCCTCACTACACCCAGCACTCACTACACCCTGCACTCACTACACCCTGCCCTCACTCCACCCTGCCCTCACTACACCCTGCCCTCACTACACCCTGCCCTCACTCCAGCCTGCCCTCACTACACCCTGCCCTCAGCCCACCCTGCCCTCAGCCCACCCTGCTCTCACTCCACCCTGCCCTCAGCCCACCCTGCCCTCACTACACCCTGCCCTCACTCCACCCTGCCCTCACTACACCCTGCCCTCACTCCACCCTGCCCTCACTACAGCCTGCCCTCACTACACCCTGCCCTCACTCCACCCTGCCCTCACTACACCCTGCCCTCACTACACCCTGCCCTCACTCCACCCTGCCCTCACTACACCCTGCACTCACTACACCCTGCCCTCACTACAGCCTGCCCTCACTCCAGCCTGCCCTCACTCCACCCTGCCCTCACTACACCCTGCCCTCACTACTACACCCTGCCCTCACTACACCCTGCCCTCACTACACCCTGCCCTCACTACACCCTGCCCTCACTACACCCTGCCCTCAGCCCACCCTGCCCTCACTACACCCTGCCCTCAGCCCACCCTGCCCTCACTCCACCCTGCCCTCACTACACCCTGCCCTCACTACACCCTGCCCTCACTACAGCCTGCCCTTACTCCACCCTGCCCTCACTACAGCCTGCCCTCACTACACCCTGCCCTCACTCCACCCTGCCCTCACTACACCCTGCCCTCACTACACCCTGCCCTCACTACACCCTGCCCTCACTACACCCTGCCCTCACTCCACCCTGCCCTCACTACACCCTGCACTCACTACACCCTGCCCTCACTACACCCTGCCCTCACTCCACCCTGCCCTCACTACACCCTGCCCTCACTACACCCTGCCCTCACTCCAGCCTGCCCTCACTACACCCTGCCCTCAGCCCACTGCCCTCAGCCCACCCTGCCCTCACTACACCCTGCCCTCACTCCACCCTGCCCTCACTACACCCTGCCCTCACTCCACCCTGCCCTCACTACAGCCTGCCCTCACTCCACCCTGCCCTCACTACACCCTGCCCTCACTACACCCTGCCCTCACTACACCCTGCCCTCACTACACCCTGCCCTCACTCCACCCTGCCCTCACTACAGCCTGCCCTCACTACACCCAGCACTCACTACACCCTGCACTCACTACACCCTGCCCTCACTCCACCCTGCCCTCACTACACCCTGCCCTCACTACACCCTGCCCTCACTCCAGCCTGCCCTCACTACACCCTGCCCTCAGCCCACCCTGCCCTCAGCCCACCCTGCTCTCACTCCACCCTGCCCTCACTACACCCTGCACTCACTACACCCTGCCCTCACTACACCCTGCCCTCACTCCAGCCTGCCCTCACTCCAGCCTGCCCTCACTCCACCCTGCCCTCACTCCAGCCTGCCCTCACTCCACCCTGCCCTCACTACACCCTGCCCTCACTACTACACCCTGCCCTCACTACACCCTGCCCTCACTACACCCTGCCCTCACTACACCCTGCTCACTACACCCTGCCCTCACTACACCCTGCCCTCACTACACCCTGCCCTCACTCCACCCTGCCCTCACTACGCCCTGCACTCACTACACCCTGCCCTCACTACACCCTGCCCTCACTACACCCTGCCCTCAGCCCACCCTGCCCTCACTCCACCCTGCCCTCACTACACCCTGCCCTCACTACACCCTGCCCTCACTACACCCTGCCCTCACTACACCCTGCCCTCACTCCACCCTGCCCTCACTACACCCTGCCCTCACTCCAGCCTGCCCTCACTACACCCTGCCCTCAGCCCACCCTGCCCTCAGCCCACCCTGCCCTCACTACACCCTGCCCTCACTCCACCCTGCCCTCACTACACCCTGCCCTCACTCCACCCTGCCCTCACTACAGCCTGCCCTCACTCCACCCTGCCCTCACTACACCCTGCCCTCACTACACCCTGCCCTCACTACACCCTGCCCTCACTCCACCCTGCCCTCACTACAGCCTGCCCTCACTCCACCCTGCCCTCACTACACCCTGCACTCACTACACCCTGCCCTCACTACAGCCTGCCCTCACTACACCCTGCCCTCACTCCACCCTGCCCTCACTACACCCTGCCCTCACTACACCCTGCCCTCACTACAGCCTGCCCTCACTCCACCCTGCCCTCACTACACCCTGCCCTCACTACACCCTGCCCTCACTACAGCCTGCCCTCACTCCACCCTGCCCTCACTACACCCTGCCCTCACTACACCCTGCCCTCACTACAGCCTGCCCTCACTCCACCCTGCCCTCACTACACCCTGCACTCACTACACCCTGCCCTCACTACAGCCTGCCCTCACTCCAGCCTGCCCTCACTCCACCCTGCCCTCACTACACCCTGCCCTCACTACTACACCCTGCCCTCACTACACCCTGCCCTCACTACACCCTGCCCTCACTACACCCTGCCCTCACTACACCCTGCCCTCACTACACCCTGCCCTCAGCCCACCCTGCCCTCACTCCAGCCTGCCCTCACTACACCCTGCCCTCAGCCCACCCTGCCCTCACTACACCCTGCCCTCACTCCACCCTGCCCTCACTACACCCTGCCCTCACTCCACCCTGCCCTCACTACAGCCTGCCCTCACTACACCCTGCCCTCACTCCACCCTGCCCTCACTACACCCTGCCCTCACTACACCCTGCCCTCACTACACCCTGCCCTCACTCCACCCTGCCCTCACTACAGCCTGCCCTCACTACAGCCTGCCCTCACTACACCCTGCCCTCACTCCACCCTGCCCTCACTACACCCTGCCCTCACTACACCCTGCCCTCACTACACCCTGCCCTCACTACACCCTGCCCTCACTACACCCTGCCCTCACTCCACCCTGCCCTCACTCCACCCTGCCCTCACTACACCCTGCACTCACTACACCCTGCCCTCACTACAGCCTGCCCTCACTACACCCTGCCCTCACTCCACCCTGCCCTCACTACAGCCTGCCCTCACTCCACCCTGCCCTCACTACACCCTGCCCTCACTACACCCTGCCCTCACTACAGCCTGCCCTCACTCCACCCTGCCCTCACTACACCCTGCCCTCACTACACCCTGCCCTCACTACAGCCTGCCCTCACTCCACCCTGCCCTCACTCCACCCTGCACTCACTACACCCTGCCCTCACTACAGCCTGCCCTCACTCCACCCTGCCCTCACTACACCCTGCCCTCACTACACCCTGCCCTCACTACAGCCTGCCCTTACTCCACCCTGCCCTCACTACAGCCTGCCCTCACTACACCCTGCACTCACTCCACCCTGCCCTCACTACACCCTGCCCTCACTACACCCTGCCCTCACTACACCCTGCCCTCACTACACCCTGCCCTCACTCCACCCTGCCCTCACTACACCCTGCACTCACTACACCCTGCCCTCACTACACCCTGCCCTCACTCCACCCTGCCCTCACTACACCCTGCCCTCACTACACCCTGCCCTCACTCCAGCCTGCCCTCACTACACCCTGCCCTCAGCCCACCCTGCCCTCAGCCCACCCTGCCCTCACTACACCCTGCCCTCACTCCACCCTGCCCTCACTACACCCTGCCCTCACTCCACCCTGCCCTCACTACAGCCTGCCCTCACTCCACCCTGCCCTCACTACACCCTGCCCTCACTACACCCTGCCCTCACTACACCCTGCCCTCACTACACCCTGCCCTCACTCCACCCTGCCCTCACTACAGCCTGCCCTCACTACACCCAGCACTCACTACACCCTGCACTCACTACACCCTGCCCTCACTCCACCCTGCCCTCACTACACCCTGCCCTCACTACACCCTGCCCTCACTCCAGCCTGCCCTCACTACACCCTGCCCTCAGCCCACCCTGCCCTCAGCCCACCCTGCTCTCACTCCACCCTGCCCTCACTACACCCTGCACTCACTACACCCTGCACTCACTACAGCCTGCCCTCACTACACCCTGCCCTCACTCCACCCTGCCCTCACTACACCCTGCCCTCACTACACCCTGCCCTCACTACACCCTGCCCTCACTACAGCCTGCCCTCACTCCACCCTGCCCTCACTACACCCTGCCCTCACTACACCCTGCCCTCACTACAGCCTGCCCTCACTCCACCCTGCCCTCACTACACCCTGCCCTCACTACACCCTGCCCTCACTACAGCCTGCCCTCACTCCACCCTGCCCTCACTACACCCTGCACTCACTACACCCTGCCCTCACTACAGCCTGCCCTCACTCCAGCCTGCCCTCACTCCACCCTGCCCTCACTACACCCTGCCCTCACTACTACACCCTGCCCTCACTACACCCTGCCCTCACTACACCCTGCCCTCACTACACCCTGCCCTCACTACACCCTGCCCTCACTACACCCTGCCCTCACTACACCCTGCCCTCAGCCCACCCTGCCCTCACTCCAGCCTGCCCTCACTACACCCTGCCCTCAGCCCACCCTGCCCTCACTACACCCTGCCCTCACTCCACCCTGCCCTCACTACACCCTGCCCTCACTCCACCCTGCCCTCACTACAGCCTGCCCTCACTACACCCTGCCCTCACTCCACCCTGCCCTCACTACACCCTGCCCTCACTACACCCTGCCCTCACTACACCCTGCCCTCACTCCACCCTGCCCTCACTACAGCCTGCCCTCACTACAGCCTGCCCTCACTACACCCTGCCCTCACTCCACCCTGCCCTCACTACACCCTGCCCTCACTACACCCTGCCCTCACTACACCCTGCCCTCACTACACCCTGCCCTCACTACACCCTGCCCTCACTCCACCCTGCCCTCACTCCACCCTGCCCTCACTACACCCTGCACTCACTACACCCTGCCCTCACTACAGCCTGCCCTCACTACACCCTGCCCTCACTCCACCCTGCCCTCACTACAGCCTGCCCTCACTCCACCCTGCCCTCACTACACCCTGCCCTCACTCCACCCTGCCCTCACTACAGCCTGCCCTCACTCCACCCTGCCCTCACTACACCCTGCCCTCACTACACCCTGCCCTCACTACAGCCTGCCCTCACTCCACCCTGCCCTCACTACACCCTGCACTCACTACACCCTGCCCTCACTACAGCCTGCCCTCACTCCACCCTGCCCTCACTCCACCCTGCCCTCACTACACCCTGCACTCACTACACCCTGCCCTCACTACACCCTGCCCTCACTCCACCCTGCCCTCACTACACCCTGCCCTCACTACACCCTGCCCTCACTCCACCCTGCCCTCACTACACCCTGCCCTCACTACACCCTGCCCTCACTACAGCCTGCCCTCACTCCACCCTGCCCTCACTACACCCTGCACTCACTACACCCTGCCCTCACTACAGCCTGCCCTCACTCCACCCTGCCCTCACTACACCCTGCCCTCACTACACCCTGCCCTCACTACAGCCTGCCCTTACTCCACCCTGCCCTCACTACAGCCTGCCCTCACTACACCCTGCCCTCACTCCACCCTGCCCTCACTACACCCTGCCCTCACTACACCCTGCCCTCACTACACCCTGCCCTCACTCCACCCTGCCCTCACTACACCCTGCACTCACTACACCCTGCCCTCACTACACCCTGCCCTCACTCCACCCTGCCCTCACTACACCCTGCCCTCACTACACCCTGCCCTCACTCCAGCCTGCCCTCACTACACCCTGCCCTCAGCCCACCCTGCCCTCAGCCCACCCTGCCCTCACTACACCCTGCCCTCACTCCACCCTGCCCTCACTACACCCTGCCCTCACTCCACCCTGCCCTCACTACAGCCTGCCCTCACTCCACCCTGCCCTCACTACACCCTGCCCTCACTACACCCTGCCCTCACTACACCCTGCCCTCACTACACCCTGCCCTCACTCCACCCTGCCCTCACTACAGCCTGCCCTCACTACACCCAGCACTCACTACACCCTGCACTCACTACACCCTGCCCTCACTCCACCCTGCCCTCACTACACCCTGCCCTCACTACACCCTGCCCTCACTCCAGCCTGCCCTCACTACACCCTGCCCTCAGCCCACCCTGCCCTCAGCCCACCCTGCCCTCACTACACCCTGCCCTCACTCCACCCTGCCCTCACTACACCCTGCCCTCACTCCACCCTGCCCTCACTACAGCCTGCCCTCACTCCACCCTGCCCTCACTACACCCTGCCCTCACTCCACCCTGCCCTCACTACAGCCTGCACTCACTACACCCTGCCCTCACTACACCCTGCCCTCACTACACCCTGCACTCACTACACCCTGCACTCACTACACCCTGCCCTCACTACACCCTGCCCTCACTACACCCTGCCCTCACTACACCCTGTCCTCACTACAGCCTGCCCTCACTCCACCCTGCCCTCACTACACCCTGCCCTCACTACACCCTGCCCTCACTACAGCCTGCCCTCACTCCACCCTGCCCTCACTACACCCTGCCCTCACTACACCCTGCCCTCACTACAGCCTGCCCTCACTCCACCCTGCCCTCACTACACCCTGCACTCACTACACCCTGCCCTCACTACAGCCTGCCCTCACTCCACCCTGCCCTCACTACACCCTGCCCTCACTCCACCCTGCCCTCACTACACCCTGCACTCACTACACCCTGCCCTCACTACAGCCTGCCCTCACTACACCCTGCCCTCACTCCACCCTGCCCTCACTACACCCTGCCCTCACTACACCCTGCCCTCACTACACCCTGCCCTCACTACAGCCTGCCCTCACTACACCCTGCCCTCACTCCACCCTGCCCTCACTACAGCCTGCCCTCACTCCACCCTGCCCTCACTACACCCTGCCCTCACTACACCCTGCCCTCACTACAGCCTGCCCTCACTCCACCCTGCCCTCACTACACCCTGCCCTCACTACACCCTGCCCTCACTACAGCCTGCCCTCACTCCACCCTGCCCTCACTCCACCCTGCACTCACTACACCCTGCCCTCACTACAGCCTGCCCTCACTCCACCCTGCCCTCACTACACCCTGCCCTCACTACACCCTGCCCTCACTACAGCCTGCCCTTACTCCACCCTGCCCTCACTACAGCCTGCCCTCACTACACCCTGCACTCACTCCACCCTGCCCTCACTACACCCTGCCCTCACTACACCCTGCCCTCACTACACCCTGCCCTCACTACACCCTGCCCTCACTCCACCCTGCCCTCACTACACCCTGCACTCACTACACCCTGCCCTCACTACACCCTGCCCTCACTCCACCCTGCCCTCACTACACCCTGCCCTCACTACACCCTGCCCTCACTCCAGCCTGCCCTCACTACACCCTGCCCTCAGCCCACCCTGCCCTCAGCCCACCCTGCCCTCACTACACCCTGCCCTCACTCCACCCTGCCCTCACTACACCCTGCCCTCACTCCACCCTGCCCTCACTACAGCCTGCCCTCACTCCACCCTGCCCTCACTACACCCTGCCCTCACTACACCCTGCCCTCACTACACCCTGCCCTCACTACACCCTGCCCTCACTCCACCCTGCCCTCACTACAGCCTGCCCTCACTACACCCAGCACTCACTACACCCTGCACTCACTACACCCTGCCCTCACTCCACCCTGCCCTCACTACACCCTGCCCTCACTACACCCTGCCCTCACTCCAGCCTGCCCTCACTACACCCTGCCCTCAGCCCACCCTGCCCTCAGCCCACCCTGCTCTCACTCCACCCTGCCCTCACTACACCCTGCACTCACTACACCCTGCACTCACTACAGCCTGCCCTCACTACACCCTGCCCTCACTCCACCCTGCCCTCACTACACCCTGCCCTCACTACACCCTGCCCTCACTACACCCTGCCCTCACTACAGCCTGCCCTCACTCCACCCTGCCCTCACTACACCCTGCCCTCACTACACCCTGCCCTCACTACAGCCTGCCCTCACTCCACCCTGCCCTCACTACACCCTGCCCTCACTACACCCTGCCCTCACTACAGCCTGCCCTCACTCCACCCTGCCCTCACTACACCCTGCACTCACTACACCCTGCCCTCACTACAGCCTGCCCTCACTCCAGCCTGCCCTCACTCCACCCTGCCCTCACTACACCCTGCCCTCACTACTACACCCTGCCCTCACTACACCCTGCCCTCACTACACCCTGCCCTCACTACACCCTGCCCTCACTACACCCTGCCCTCACTACACCCTGCCCTCACTACACCCTGCCCTCAGCCCACCCTGCCCTCACTCCAGCCTGCCCTCACTACACCCTGCCCTCAGCCCACCCTGCCCTCACTACACCCTGCCCTCACTCCACCCTGCCCTCACTACACCCTGCCCTCACTCCACCCTGCCCTCACTACAGCCTGCCCTCACTACACCCTGCCCTCACTCCACCCTGCCCTCACTACACCCTGCCCTCACTACACCCTGCCCTCACTACACCCTGCCCTCACTCCACCCTGCCCTCACTACAGCCTGCCCTCACTACAGCCTGCCCTCACTACACCCTGCCCTCACTCCACCCTGCCCTCACTACACCCTGCCCTCACTACACCCTGCCCTCACTACACCCTGCCCTCACTACACCCTGCCCTCACTACACCCTGCCCTCACTCCACCCTGCCCTCACTCCACCCTGCCCTCACTACACCCTGCACTCACTACACCCTGCCCTCACTACAGCCTGCCCTCACTACACCCTGCCCTCACTCCACCCTGCCCTCACTACAGCCTGCCCTCACTCCACCCTGCCCTCACTACACCCTGCCCTCACTCCACCCTGCCCTCACTACAGCCTGCCCTCACTCCACCCTGCCCTCACTACACCCTGCCCTCACTACACCCTGCCCTCACTACAGCCTGCCCTCACTCCACCCTGCCCTCACTACACCCTGCACTCACTACACCCTGCCCTCACTACAGCCTGCCCTCACTCCACCCTGCCCTCACTCCACCCTGCCCTCACTACACCCTGCACTCACTACACCCTGCCCTCACTACACCCTGCCCTCACTCCACCCTGCCCTCACTACACCCTGCCCTCACTACACCCTGCCCTCACTCCACCCTGCCCTCACTACACCCTGCCCTCACTACACCCTGCCCTCACTACAGCCTGCCCTCACTCCACCCTGCCCTCACTACACCCTGCACTCACTACACCCTGCCCTCACTACAGCCTGCCCTCACTCCACCCTGCCCTCACTACACCCTGCCCTCACTACACCCTGCCCTCACTACAGCCTGCCCTTACTCCACCCTGCCCTCACTACAGCCTGCCCTCACTACACCCTGCCCTCACTCCACCCTGCCCTCACTACACCCTGCCCTCACTACACCCTGCCCTCACTACACCCTGCCCTCACTCCACCCTGCCCTCACTACACCCTGCACTCACTACACCCTGCCCTCACTACACCCTGCCCTCACTCCACCCTGCCCTCACTACACCCTGCCCTCACTACACCCTGCCCTCACTCCAGCCTGCCCTCACTACACCCTGCCCTCAGCCCACCCTGCCCTCAGCCCACCCTGCCCTCACTACACCCTGCCCTCACTCCACCCTGCCCTCACTACACCCTGCCCTCACTCCACCCTGCCCTCACTACAGCCTGCCCTCACTCCACCCTGCCCTCACTACACCCTGCCCTCACTACACCCTGCCCTCACTACACCCTGCCCTCACTACACCCTGCCCTCACTCCACCCTGCCCTCACTACAGCCTGCCCTCACTACACCCAGCACTCACTACACCCTGCACTCACTACACCCTGCCCTCACTCCACCCTGCCCTCACTACACCCTGCCCTCACTACACCCTGCCCTCACTCCAGCCTGCCCTCACTACACCCTGCCCTCAGCCCACCCTGCCCTCAGCCCACCCTGCCCTCACTACACCCTGCCCTCACTCCACCCTGCCCTCACTACACCCTGCCCTCACTCCACCCTGCCCTCACTACAGCCTGCCCTCACTCCACCCTGCCCTCACTACACCCTGCCCTCACTCCACCCTGCCCTCACTACAGCCTGCACTCACTACACCCTGCCCTCACTACACCCTGCCCTCACTACACCCTGCACTCACTACACCCTGCACTCACTACACCCTGCCCTCACTACACCCTGCCCTCACTACACCCTGCCCTCACTACACCCTGTCCTCACTACAGCCTGCCCTCACTCCACCCTGCCCTCACTACACCCTGCCCTCACTACACCCTGCCCTCACTACAGCCTGCCCTCACTCCACCCTGCCCTCACTACACCCTGCCCTCACTACACCCTGCCCTCACTACAGCCTGCCCTCACTCCACCCTGCCCTCACTACACCCTGCACTCACTACACCCTGCCCTCACTACAGCCTGCCCTCACTCCACCCTGCCCTCACTACACCCTGCCCTCACTCCACCCTGCCCTCACTACACCCTGCACTCACTACACCCTGCCCTCACTACAGCCTGCCCTCACTACACCCTGCCCTCACTCCACCCTGCCCTCACTACACCCTGCCCTCACTACACCCTGCCCTCACTACACCCTGCCCTCACTACAGCCTGCCCTCACTCCACCCTGCCCTCACTACACCCTGCCCTCACTACAGCCTGCCCTCACTCCACCCTGCCCTCACTACACCCTGCCCTCACTACACCCTGCCCTCACTACAGCCTGCCCTCACTCCACCCTGCCCTCACTACACCCTGCACTCACTACACCCTGCCCTCACTACAGCCTGCCCTCACTCCAGCCTGCCCTCACTCCACCCTGCCCTCACTACACCCTGCCCTCACTACTACACCCTGCCCTCACTACACCCTGCCCTCACTACACCCTGCCCTCACTACACCCTGCCCTCACTACACCCTGCCCTCAGCCCACCCTGCCCTCACTCCAGCCTGCCCTCACTACACCCTGCCCTCAGCCCACCCTGCCCTCACTACACCCTGCCCTCACTCCACCCTGCCCTCACTACACCCTGCCCTCACTCCACCCTGCCCTCACTACAGCCTGCCCTCACTACACCCTGCCCTCACTCCACCCTGCCCTCACTACACCCTGCCCTCACTACACCCTGCCCTCACTCCACCCTGCCCTCACTACACCCTGCACTCACTACACCCTGCCCTCACTACAGCCTGCCCTCACTCCAGCCTGCCCTCACTCCACCCTGCCCTCACTACACCCTGCCCTCACTACTACACCCTGCCCTCACTACACCCTGCCCTCACTACACCCTGCCCTCACTACACCCTGCCCTCACTACACCCTGCCCTCAGCCCACCCTGCCCTCACTACACCCTGCCCTCAGCCCACCCTGCCCTCACTCCACCCTGCCCTCACTCCACCCTGCCCTCACTACACCCTGCCCTCACTCCACCCTGCCCTCACTACAGCCTGCCCTCACTACACCCTGCCCTCACTCCACCCTGCCCTCACTACACCCTGCCCTCACTACACCCTGCCCTCACTACACCCTGCCCTCACTACAGCCTGCCCTCACTACACCCTGCCCTCACTACACCCTGCCCTCACTACACCCTGCCCTCACTACAGCCTGCCCTCACTCCACCCTGCCCTCACTACACCCTGCCCTCACTACAGCCTGCCCTCACTCCACCCTGCCCTCACTACACCCTGCCCTCACTACACCCTGCCCTCACTCCACCCTGCCCTCACTACACCCTGCCCTCACTACACCCTGCCCTCACTACAGCCTGCCCTCACTCCACCCTGCCCTCACTACACCCTGCACTCACTACACCCTGCCCTCACTACAGCCTGCCCTCACTCCACCCTGCCCTCACTCCAGCCTGCCCTCACTACACCCTGCCCTCAGCCCACCCTGCCCTCAGCCCACCCTGCCCTCACTACACCCTGCCCTCACTCCACCCTGCCCTCACTACACCCTGCCCTCACTCCACCCTGCCCTCACTACAGCCTGCCCTCACTCCACCCTGCCCTCACTACACCCTGCCCTCACTACACCCTGCCCTCACTACACCCTGCCCTCACTACACCCTGCCCTCACTACAGCCTGCCCTCACTACACCCAGCACTCACTACACCCTGCACTCACTACACCCTGCCCTCACTCCACCCTGCCCTCACTACACCCTGCCCTCACTACACCCTGCCCTCACTCCAGCCTGCCCTCACTACACCCTGCCCTCAGCCCACCCTGCCCTCAGCCCACCCTGCTCTCACTCCACCCTGCCCTCACTACACCCTGCACTCACTACACCCTGCCCTCACTACACCCTGCCCTCACTCCAGCCTGCCCTCACTCCAGCCTGCCCTCACTCCACCCTGCCCTCACTCCAGCCTGCCCTCACTCCACCCTGCCCTCACTACACCCTGCCCTCACTACTACACCCTGCCCTCACTACACCCTGCCCTCACTACACCCTGCCCTCACTACACCCTGCTCACTACACCCTGCCCTCACTACACCCTGCCCTCACTACACCCTGCCCTCACTCCACCCTGCCCTCACTACGCCCTGCACTCACTACACCCTGCCCTCACTACACCCTGCCCTCACTACACCCTGCCCTCAGCCCACCCTGCCCTCACTCCACCCTGCCCTCACTACACCCTGCCCTCACTACACCCTGCCCTCACTACACCCTGCCCTCACTACACCCTGCCCTCACTCCACCCTGCCCTCACTACACCCTGCCCTCACTCCAGCCTGCCCTCACTACACCCTGCCCTCAGCCCACCCTGCCCTCAGCCCACCCTGCCCTCACTACACCCTGCCCTCACTCCACCCTGCCCTCACTACACCCTGCCCTCACTCCACCCTGCCCTCACTACAGCCTGCCCTCACTCCACCCTGCCCTCACTACACCCTGCCCTCACTACACCCTGCACTCACTACACCCTGCCCTCACTCCACCCTGCCCTCACTACAGCCTGCCCTCACTCCACCCTGCCCTCACTACACCCTGCACTCACTACACCCTGCCCTCACTACAGCCTGCCCTCACTACACCCTGCCCTCACTCCACCCTGCCCTCACTACAGCCTGCCCTCACTACACCCAGCACTCACTACACCCTGCACTCACTACACCCTGCCCTCACTCCACCCTGCCCTCACTACACCCTGCCCTCACTACACCCTGCCCTCACTCCAGCCTGCCCTCACTACACCCTGCCCTCAGCCCACCCTGCCCTCAGCCCACCCTGCCCTCACTACACCCTGCCCTCACTCCACCCTGCCCTCACTACACCCTGCCCTCACTCCACCCTGCCCTCACTACAGCCTGCCCTCACTCCACCCTGCCCTCACTACACCCTGCCCTCACTCCACCCTGCCCTCACTACAGCCTGCACTCACTACACCCTGCCCTCACTACACCCTGCCCTCACTACACCCTGCACTCACTACACCCTGCACTCACTACACCCTGCCCTCACTACACCCTGCCCTCACTACACCCTGCCCTCACTACACCCTGTCCTCACTACAGCCTGCCCTCACTCCACCCTGCCCTCACTACACCCTGCCCTCACTACACCCTGCCCTCACTACAGCCTGCCCTCACTCCACCCTGCCCTCACTACACCCTGCCCTCACTACACCCTGCCCTCACTACAGCCTGCCCTCACTCCACCCTGCCCTCACTACACCCTGCACTCACTACACCCTGCCCTCACTACAGCCTGCCCTCACTCCACCCTGCCCTCACTACACCCTGCCCTCACTCCACCCTGCCCTCACTACACCCTGCACTCACTACACCCTGCCCTCACTACAGCCTGCCCTCACTACACCCTGCCCTCACTCCACCCTGCCCTCACTACACCCTGCCCTCACTACACCCTGCCCTCACTACACCCTGCCCTCACTACAGCCTGCCCTCACTACACCCTGCCCTCACTCCACCCTGCCCTCACTACAGCCTGCCCTCACTCCACCCTGCCCTCACTACACCCTGCCCTCACTACACCCTGCCCTCACTACAGCCTGCCCTCACTCCACCCTGCCCTCACTACACCCTGCCCTCACTACACCCTGCCCTCACTACAGCCTGCCCTCACTCCACCCTGCCCTCACTCCACCCTGCACTCACTACACCCTGCCCTCACTACAGCCTGCCCTCACTCCACCCTGCCCTCACTACACCCTGCCCTCACTACACCCTGCCCTCACTACAGCCTGCCCTTACTCCACCCTGCCCTCACTACAGCCTGCCCTCACTACACCCTGCACTCACTCCACCCTGCCCTCACTACACCCTGCCCTCACTACACCCTGCCCTCACTACACCCTGCCCTCACTACACCCTGCCCTCACTCCACCCTGCCCTCACTACAGCCTGCCCTCACTACACCCAGCACTCACTACACCCTGCACTCACTACACCCTGCCCTCACTCCACCCTGCCCTCACTACACCCTGCCCTCACTACACCCTGCCCTCACTCCAGCCTGCCCTCACTACACCCTGCCCTCAGCCCACCCTGCCCTCAGCCCACCCTGCTCTCACTCCACCCTGCCCTCACTACACCCTGCACTCACTACACCCTGCACTCACTACAGCCTGCCCTCACTACACCCTGCCCTCACTCCACCCTGCCCTCACTACACCCTGCCCTCACTACACCCTGCCCTCACTACACCCTGCCCTCACTACAGCCTGCCCTCACTCCACCCTGCCCTCACTACACCCTGCCCTCACTACACCCTGCCCTCACTACAGCCTGCCCTCACTCCACCCTGCCCTCACTACACCCTGCCCTCACTACACCCTGCCCTCACTACAGCCTGCCCTCACTCCACCCTGCCCTCACTACACCCTGCACTCACTACACCCTGCCCTCACTACAGCCTGCCCTCACTCCAGCCTGCCCTCACTCCACCCTGCCCTCACTACACCCTGCCCTCACTACTACACCCTGCCCTCACTACACCCTGCCCTCACTACACCCTGCCCTCACTACACCCTGCCCTCACTACACCCTGCCCTCACTACACCCTGCCCTCACTACACCCTGCCCTCAGCCCACCCTGCCCTCACTCCAGCCTGCCCTCACTACACCCTGCCCTCAGCCCACCCTGCCCTCACTACACCCTGCCCTCACTCCACCCTGCCCTCACTACACCCTGCCCTCACTCCACCCTGCCCTCACTACAGCCTGCCCTCACTACACCCTGCCCTCACTCCACCCTGCCCTCACTACACCCTGCCCTCACTACACCCTGCCCTCACTACACCCTGCCCTCACTCCACCCTGCCCTCACTACAGCCTGCCCTCACTACAGCCTGCCCTCACTACACCCTGCCCTCACTCCACCCTGCCCTCACTACACCCTGCCCTCACTACACCCTGCCCTCACTACACCCTGCCCTCACTACACCCTGCCCTCACTACACCCTGCCCTCACTCCACCCTGCCCTCACTCCACCCTGCCCTCACTACACCCTGCACTCACTACACCCTGCCCTCACTACAGCCTGCCCTCACTACACCCTGCCCTCACTCCACCCTGCCCTCACTACAGCCTGCCCTCACTCCACCCTGCCCTCACTACACCCTGCCCTCACTCCACCCTGCCCTCACTACAGCCTGCCCTCACTCCACCCTGCCCTCACTACACCCTGCCCTCACTACACCCTGCCCTCACTACAGCCTGCCCTCACTCCACCCTGCCCTCACTACACCCTGCACTCACTACACCCTGCCCTCACTACAGCCTGCCCTCACTCCACCCTGCCCTCACTCCACCCTGCCCTCACTACACCCTGCACTCACTACACCCTGCCCTCACTACACCCTGCCCTCACTCCACCCTGCCCTCACTACACCCTGCCCTCACTACACCCTGCCCTCACTCCACCCTGCCCTCACTACACCCTGCCCTCACTACACCCTGCCCTCACTACAGCCTGCCCTCACTCCACCCTGCCCTCACTACACCCTGCACTCACTACACCCTGCCCTCACTACAGCCTGCCCTCACTCCACCCTGCCCTCACTACACCCTGCCCTCACTACACCCTGCCCTCACTACAGCCTGCCCTTACTCCACCCTGCCCTCACTACAGCCTGCCCTCACTACACCCTGCCCTCACTCCACCCTGCCCTCACTACACCCTGCCCTCACTACACCCTGCCCTCACTACACCCTGCCCTCACTCCACCCTGCCCTCACTACACCCTGCACTCACTACACCCTGCCCTCACTACACCCTGCCCTCACTCCACCCTGCCCTCACTACACCCTGCCCTCACTACACCCTGCCCTCACTCCAGCCTGCCCTCACTACACCCTGCCCTCAGCCCACCCTGCCCTCAGCCCACCCTGCCCTCACTACACCCTGCCCTCACTCCACCCTGCCCTCACTACACCCTGCCCTCACTCCACCCTGCCCTCACTACAGCCTGCCCTCACTCCACCCTGCCCTCACTACACCCTGCCCTCACTACACCCTGCCCTCACTACACCCTGCCCTCACTACACCCTGCCCTCACTCCACCCTGCCCTCACTACAGCCTGCCCTCACTACACCCAGCACTCACTACACCCTGCACTCACTACACCCTGCCCTCACTCCACCCTGCCCTCACTACACCCTGCCCTCACTACACCCTGCCCTCACTCCAGCCTGCCCTCACTACACCCTGCCCTCAGCCCACCCTGCCCTCAGCCCACCCTGCCCTCACTACACCCTGCCCTCACTCCACCCTGCCCTCACTACACCCTGCCCTCACTCCACCCTGCCCTCACTACAGCCTGCCCTCACTCCACCCTGCCCTCACTACACCCTGCCCTCACTCCACCCTGCCCTCACTACAGCCTGCACTCACTACACCCTGCCCTCACTACACCCTGCCCTCACTACACCCTGCACTCACTACACCCTGCACTCACTACACCCTGCCCTCACTACACCCTGCCCTCACTACACCCTGCCCTCACTACACCCTGTCCTCACTACAGCCTGCCCTCACTCCACCCTGCCCTCACTACACCCTGCCCTCACTACACCCTGCCCTCACTACAGCCTGCCCTCACTCCACCCTGCCCTCACTACACCCTGCCCTCACTACAGCCTGCCCTCACTCCACCCTGCCCTCACTACACCCTGCACTCACTACACCCTGCCCTCACTACAGCCTGCCCTCACTCCACCCTGCCCTCACTACACCCTGCCCTCACTCCACCCTGCCCTCACTACACCCTGCACTCACTACACCCTGCCCTCACTACAGCCTGCCCTCACTACACCCTGCCCTCACTCCACCCTGCCCTCACTACACCCTGCCCTCACTACACCCTGCCCTCACTACACCCTGCCCTCACTACAGCCTGCCCTCACTCCACCCTGCCCTCACTACACCCTGCCCTCACTACAGCCTGCCCTCACTCCACCCTGCCCTCACTACACCCTGCCCTCACTACACCCTGCCCTCACTACAGCCTGCCCTCACTCCACCCTGCCCTCACTACACCCTGCACTCACTACACCCTGCCCTCACTACAGCCTGCCCTCACTCCAGCCTGCCCTCACTCCACCCTGCCCTCACTACACCCTGCCCTCACTACTACACCCTGCCCTCACTACACCCTGCCCTCACTACACCCTGCCCTCACTACACCCTGCCCTCACTACACCCTGCCCTCAGCCCACCCTGCCCTCACTCCAGCCTGCCCTCACTACACCCTGCCCTCAGCCCACCCTGCCCTCACTACACCCTGCCCTCACTCCACCCTGCCCTCACTACACCCTGCCCTCACTCCACCCTGCCCTCACTACAGCCTGCCCTCACTACACCCTGCCCTCACTCCACCCTGCCCTCACTACACCCTGCCCTCACTACACCCTGCCCTCACTCCACCCTGCCCTCACTACACCCTGCACTCACTACACCCTGCCCTCACTACAGCCTGCCCTCACTCCAGCCTGCCCTCACTCCACCCTGCCCTCACTACACCCTGCCCTCACTACTACACCCTGCCCTCACTACACCCTGCCCTCACTACACCCTGCCCTCACTACACCCTGCCCTCACTACACCCTGCCCTCAGCCCACCCTGCCCTCACTACACCCTGCCCTCAGCCCACCCTGCCCTCACTCCACCCTGCCCTCACTCCACCCTGCCCTCACTACACCCTGCCCTCACTCCACCCTGCCCTCACTACAGCCTGCCCTCACTACACCCTGCCCTCACTCCACCCTGCCCTCACTACACCCTGCCCTCACTACACCCTGCCCTCACTACACCCTGCCCTCACTACAGCCTGCCCTCACTACACCCTGCCCTCACTACACCCTGCCCTCACTACACCCTGCCCTCACTACAGCCTGCCCTCACTCCACCCTGCCCTCACTACACCCTGCCCTCACTACAGCCTGCCCTCACTCCACCCTGCCCTCACTACACCCTGCCCTCACTACACCCTGCCCTCACTCCACCCTGCCCTCACTACACCCTGCCCTCACTACACCCTGCCCTCACTACAGCCTGCCCTCACTCCACCCTGCCCTCACTACACCCTGCACTCACTACACCCTGCCCTCACTACAGCCTGCCCTCACTCCACCCTGCCCTCACTCCAGCCTGCCCTCACTACACCCTGCCCTCAGCCCACCCTGCCCTCAGCCCACCCTGCCCTCACTACACCCTGCCCTCACTCCACCCTGCCCTCACTACACCCTGCCCTCACTCCACCCTGCCCTCACTACAGCCTGCCCTCACTCCACCCTGCCCTCACTACACCCTGCCCTCACTACACCCTGCCCTCACTACACCCTGCCCTCACTACACCCTGCCCTCACTACAGCCTGCCCTCACTACACCCAGCACTCACTACACCCTGCACTCACTACACCCTGCCCTCACTCCACCCTGCCCTCACTACACCCTGCCCTCACTACACCCTGCCCTCACTCCAGCCTGCCCTCACTACACCCTGCCCTCAGCCCACCCTGCCCTCAGCCCACCCTGCTCTCACTCCACCCTGCCCTCACTACACCCTGCACTCACTACACCCTGCCCTCACTACACCCTGCCCTCACTCCAGCCTGCCCTCACTCCAGCCTGCCCTCACTCCACCCTGCCCTCACTCCAGCCTGCCCTCACTCCACCCTGCCCTCACTACACCCTGCCCTCACTACTACACCCTGCCCTCACTACACCCTGCCCTCACTACACCCTGCCCTCACTACACCCTGCTCACTACACCCTGCCCTCACTACACCCTGCCCTCACTACACCCTGCCCTCACTCCACCCTGCCCTCACTACGCCCTGCACTCACTACACCCTGCCCTCACTACACCCTGCCCTCACTACACCCTGCCCTCAGCCCACCCTGCCCTCACTCCACCCTGCCCTCACTACACCCTGCCCTCACTACACCCTGCCCTCACTACACCCTGCCCTCACTACACCCTGCCCTCACTCCACCCTGCCCTCACTACACCCTGCCCTCACTCCAGCCTGCCCTCACTACACCCTGCCCTCAGCCCACCCTGCCCTCAGCCCACCCTGCCCTCACTACACCCTGCCCTCACTCCACCCTGCCCTCACTACACCCTGCCCTCACTCCACCCTGCCCTCACTACAGCCTGCCCTCACTCCACCCTGCCCTCACTACACCCTGCCCTCACTACACCCTGCACTCACTACACCCTGCCCTCACTCCACCCTGCCCTCACTACAGCCTGCCCTCACTCCACCCTGCCCTCACTACACCCTGCACTCACTACACCCTGCCCTCACTACAGCCTGCCCTCACTACACCCTGCCCTCACTCCACCCTGCCCTCACTACACCCTGCCCTCACTACACCCTGCCCTCACTACACCCTGCCCTCACTACAGCCTGCCCTCACTCCACCCTGCCCTCACTACACCCTGCCCTCACTACACCCTGCCCTCACTACAGCCTGCCCTCACTCCACCCTGCCCTCACTACACCCTGCCCTCACTACACCCTGCCCTCACTACAGCCTGCCCTCACTCCACCCTGCCCTCACTACACCCTGCACTCACTACACCCTGCCCTCACTACAGCCTGCCCTCACTCCAGCCTGCCCTCACTCCACCCTGCCCTCACTACACCCTGCCCTCACTACTACACCCTGCCCTCACTACACCCTGCCCTCACTACACCCTGCCCTCACTACACCCTGCCCTCACTACACCCTGCCCTCACTACACCCTGCCCTCAGCCCACCCTGCCCTCACTCCAGCCTGCCCTCACTACACCCTGCCCTCAGCCCACCCTGCCCTCACTACACCCTGCCCTCACTCCACCCTGCCCTCACTACACCCTGCCCTCACTCCACCCTGCCCTCACTACAGCCTGCCCTCACTACACCCTGCCCTCACTCCACCCTGCCCTCACTACACCCTGCCCTCACTACACCCTGCCCTCACTACACCCTGCCCTCACTCCACCCTGCCCTCACTACAGCCTGCCCTCACTACAGCCTGCCCTCACTACACCCTGCCCTCACTCCACCCTGCCCTCACTACACCCTGCCCTCACTACACCCTGCCCTCACTACACCCTGCCCTCACTACACCCTGCCCTCACTACACCCTGCCCTCACTCCACCCTGCCCTCACTCCACCCTGCCCTCACTACACCCTGCACTCACTACACCCTGCCCTCACTACAGCCTGCCCTCACTACACCCTGCCCTCACTCCACCCTGCCCTCACTACAGCCTGCCCTCACTCCACCCTGCCCTCACTACACCCTGCCCTCACTACACCCTGCCCTCACTACAGCCTGCCCTCACTCCACCCTGCCCTCACTACACCCTGCCCTCACTACACCCTGCCCTCACTACAGCCTGCCCTCACTCCACCCTGCCCTCACTACACCCTGCACTCACTACACCCTGCCCTCACTACAGCCTGCCCTCACTCCACCCTGCCCTCACTACACCCTGCCCTCACTACACCCTGCCCTCACTACAGCCTGCCCTTACTCCACCCTGCCCTCACTACAGCCTGCCCTCACTACACCCTGCACTCACTCCACCCTGCCCTCACTACACCCTGCCCTCACTACACCCTGCCCTCACTACACCCTGCCCTCACTACACCCTGCCCTCACTCCACCCTGCCCTCACTACACCCTGCACTCACTACACCCTGCCCTCACTACACCCTGCCCTCACTCCACCCTGCCCTCACTACACCCTGCCCTCACTACACCCTGCCCTCACTCCAGCCTGCCCTCACTACACCCTGCCCTCAGCCCACCCTGCCCTCAGCCCACCCTGCCCTCACTACACCCTGCCCTCACTCCACCCTGCCCTCACTACACCCTGCCCTCACTCCACCCTGCCCTCACTACAGCCTGCCCTCACTCCACCCTGCCCTCACTACACCCTGCCCTCACTACACCCTGCCCTCACTACACCCTGCCCTCACTACACCCTGCCCTCACTCCACCCTGCCCTCACTACAGCCTGCCCTCACTACACCCAGCACTCACTACACCCTGCACTCACTACACCCTGCCCTCACTCCACCCTGCCCTCACTACACCCTGCCCTCACTACACCCTGCCCTCACTCCAGCCTGCCCTCACTACACCCTGCCCTCAGCCCACCCTGCCCTCAGCCCACCCTGCTCTCACTCCACCCTGCCCTCACTACACCCTGCACTCACTACACCCTGCCCTCACTACAGCCTGCCCTCACTACACCCTGCCCTCACTCCACCCTGCCCTCACTACACCCTGCCCTCACTACACCCTGCCCTCACTACACCCTGCCCTCACTACAGCCTGCCCTCACTCCACCCTGCCCTCACTACACCCTGCCCTCACTACAGCCTGCCCTCACTCCACCCTGCCCTCACTACACCCTGCCCTCACTACACCCTGCCCTCACTACAGCCTGCCCTCACTCCACCCTGCCCTCACTACACCCTGCACTCACTACACCCTGCCCTCACTACAGCCTGCCCTCACTCCAGCCTGCCCTCACTCCACCCTGCCCTCACTACACCCTGCCCTCACTACTACACCCTGCCCTCACTACACCCTGCCCTCACTACACCCTGCCCTCACTACACCCTGCCCTCACTACACCCTGCCCTCACTACACCCTGCCCTCACTACACCCTGCCCTCAGCCCACCCTGCCCTCACTCCAGCCTGCCCTCACTACACCCTGCCCTCAGCCCACCCTGCCCTCACTACACCCTGCCCTCACTCCACCCTGCCCTCACTACACCCTGCCCTCACTCCACCCTGCCCTCACTACAGCCTGCCCTCACTACACCCTGCCCTCACTCCACCCTGCCCTCACTACACCCTGCCCTCACTACACCCTGCCCTCACTACACCCTGCCCTCACTCCACCCTGCCCTCACTACAGCCTGCCCTCACTACAGCCTGCCCTCACTACACCCTGCCCTCACTCCACCCTGCCCTCACTACACCCTGCCCTCACTACACCCTGCCCTCACTACACCCTGCCCTCACTACACCCTGCCCTCACTACACCCTGCCCTCACTCCACCCTGCCCTCACTCCACCCTGCCCTCACTACACCCTGCACTCACTACACCCTGCCCTCACTACAGCCTGCCCTCACTACACCCTGCCCTCACTCCACCCTGCCCTCACTACAGCCTGCCCTCACTCCACCCTGCCCTCACTACACCCTGCCCTCACTCCACCCTGCCCTCACTACAGCCTGCCCTCACTCCACCCTGCCCTCACTACACCCTGCCCTCACTACACCCTGCCCTCACTACAGCCTGCCCTCACTCCACCCTGCCCTCACTACACCCTGCACTCACTACACCCTGCCCTCACTACAGCCTGCCCTCACTCCACCCTGCCCTCACTACACCCTGCCCTCACTACACCCTGCCCTCACTACAGCCTGCCCTTACTCCACCCTGCCCTCACTACAGCCTGCCCTCACTACACCCTGCCCTCACTCCACCCTGCCCTCACTACACCCTGCCCTCACTACACCCTGCCCTCACTCCACCCTGCCCTCACTACACCCTGCACTCACTACACCCTGCCCTCACTACACCCTGCCCTCACTCCACCCTGCCCTCACTACACCCTGCCCTCACTACACCCTGCCCTCACTCCAGCCTGCCCTCACTACACCCTGCCCTCAGCCCACCCTGCCCTCAGCCCACCCTGCCCTCACTACACCCTGCCCTCACTCCACCCTGCCCTCACTACACCCTGCCCTCACTCCACCCTGCCCTCACTACAGCCTGCCCTCACTCCACCCTGCCCTCACTACACCCTGCCCTCACTACACCCTGCCCTCACTACACCCTGCCCTCACTACACCCTGCCCTCACTCCACCCTGCCCTCACTACAGCCTGCCCTCACTACACCCAGCACTCACTACACCCTGCACTCACTACACCCTGCCCTCACTCCACCCTGCCCTCACTACACCCTGCCCTCACTACACCCTGCCCTCACTCCAGCCTGCCCTCACTACACCCTGCCCTCAGCCCACCCTGCCCTCAGCCCACCCTGCCCTCACTACACCCTGCCCTCACTCCACCCTGCCCTCACTACACCCTGCCCTCACTCCACCCTGCCCTCACTACAGCCTGCCCTCACTCCACCCTGTCCTCACTACACCCTGCCCTCACTCCACCCTGCCCTCACTACAGCCTGCACTCACTACACCCTGCCCTCACTACACCCTGCCCTCACTACACCCTGCACTCACTACACCCTGCACTCACTACACCCTGCCCTCACTACACCCTGCCCTCACTACACCCTGCCCTCACTACACCCTGTCCTCACTACAGCCTGCCCTCACTCCACCCTGCCCTCACTACACCCTGCCCTCACTACACCCTGCCCTCACTACAGCCTGCCCTCACTCCACCCTGCCCTCACTACACCCTGCCCTCACTACACCCTGCCCTCACTACAGCCTGCCCTCACTCCACCCTGCCCTCACTACACCCTGCACTCACTACACCCTGCCCTCACTACAGCCTGCCCTCACTCCACCCTGCCCTCACTACACCCTGCCCTCACTACACCCTGCCCTCACTACAGCCTGCCCTTACTCCACCCTGCCCTCACTACAGCCTGCCCTCACTACACCCTGCCCTCACTCCACCCTGCCCTCACTACACCCTGCCCTCACTACACCCTGCCCTCACTACACCCTGCCCTCACTCCACCCTGCCCTCACTACACCCTGCACTCACTACACCCTGCCCTCACTACACCCTGCCCTCACTCCACCCTGCCCTCACTACACCCTGCCCTCACTACACCCTGCCCTCACTCCAGCCTGCCCTCACTACACCCTGCCCTCAGCCCACCCTGCCCTCAGCCCACCCTGCCCTCACTACACCCTGCCCTCACTCCACCCTGCCCTCACTACACCCTGCCCTCACTCCACCCTGCCCTCACTACAGCCTGCCCTCACTCCACCCTGCCCTCACTACACCCTGCCCTCACTACAGCCTGCCCTCACTCCACCCTGCCCTCACTACACCCTGCACTCACTACACCCTGCCCTCACTACAGCCTGCCCTCACTCCACCCTGCCCTCACTACACCCTGCCCTCACTACACCCTGCCCTCACTACAGCCTGCCCTTACTCCACCCTGCCCTCACTACAGCCTGCCCTCACTACACCCTGCCCTCACTCCACCCTGCCCTCACTACACCCTGCCCTCACTACACCCTGCCCTCACTACACCCTGCCCTCATCCACCCTGCCCTCACTACACCCTGCACTCACTACACCCTGCCCTCACTACACCCTGCCCTCACTCCACCCTGCCCTCACTACACCCTGCCCTCACTACACCCTGCCCTCACTCCAGCCTGCCCTCACTACACCCTGCCCTCAGCCCACCCTGCCCTCAGCCCACCCTGCCCTCACTCCACCCTGCCCTCACTCCACCCTGCCCTCACTACACCCTGCCCTCACTCCACCCTGCCCTCACTACAGCCTGCCCTCACTCCACCCTGCCCTCACTACACCCTGCCCTCACTACACCCTGCCCTCACTACACCCT
>NC_140166.1:164887200-164953002 GCF_963971535.1 Notolepis coatsorum
GGGAAATTGTGGGCCACTTTTGTTCGCCCTTCCTTCGACTTCAGATTTTGCGTTGCTCGGTAAATACATTCACCCCGTTCAGAGTAATATTCTAAAGACCTGTTTTGTGGACTGTTGTGGATAGTTCAGGAATGGAAGTGCAGTGGGTAAATAAACTTCTAAAAGAAGGCTAAACATGGTAAACTAACCTAAATATAAGACTATGGAAAAAGTGGGCTATATACACTGTCAAGATAAAAACAACAACATGAATTGTGTGTCGGGGGAACTGAAGCTAATCGGAACTAATCCACATGTCAGTTTACCTTTTTTCTCAAAGCCCAAATGAGACTGGAGTGAAGTTGAACCAATATAGATAACCTATAAACCCCACACAAATAGTTATTTCTTAGTTACAGAGAGAGAGAGAGAGAGAGAGAGGAGAGAGAGAGAGAGAGAGAGAGAGAGAGAGAGAGAGAGAGAGAGAGAGCCGGCCCACCTAACATATATTCTGCCTCTCTCTCTCTCTCTCTCTCTCTCTCTCTCTCTCTCTCTCTCTCTCTCTCTCTCCTCTCTCTCTCTCTCTCTCTCTCTCTCTCTCTCTCTCTCTCTCTCTCTCTCTCTCTCTCTCTCTCTCTCTCTCTCTCTCTCTCTCTCTCCTCTCTCTCTCTCTCTCTCTCTCTCTCTCTCTCTCCCTCTCTCTCTCTCTCTCTCTCTATCTGTCGCACACACACACAAGCTTGCACGTGACTTACAACTGCAGTATGTGCCACATCACCTCTAATAAAAAGAGAAAACATAAGACTATTCACAAATGCAGAATGTTATAAAATAAATAAATAAACAAACAACTTCATATAAACAACTCCATACATACATCCTGTGAACCATGGCATGTATTTTGTACCATATACTTGAATTCCAATTCCAACTTATTTACCAATAATAACCTTTTACATGTAACTGCTGCATGGAAATTATGTTTGCCTTACCCCAGGAATCAGACCATACACCACAAGATGTCTGTAAAACCAATAAATGATGTCCTTCATAACTTTAACCTTTAAGCCTCCTGACTTCTGTCCGCCCTGAGAGGGGCTTTTTCTTCTAAACATAATCCTTTCAAAAATGTATGTGCAGAGTAAGACGCATTACATTTATCTGTATGCGTTTGTCATTCTGTGTCCTATATACAATGTTTAACCCGTTCACTGCCACACAACAGAAGGTTAGCCCTTTACTATCACACAACCGACGGTGATGCTCCATCATTAGCATCATTAGCTCCGCGGAAAAGTAAAGGGCTAACCTTCTGTATTGTCACAGTGAAAGGGTTAACCGGCTGTCGTGTGGCAGTGAAAGGGTTAATCTGAACACTGTTTTGGCAAGGAGGGGTAAGCAGTTAGCTTAGTGGAGGGTGGGGTATTCAGAGCATAAAAACCCATTAGATACCATTGACATCACCAGTATACCACCTCCCCTCAGCAGTATACCACCTCCCCTCACCAGTATACCACCTCCCCTCAGCAGTATACCACCTCCCCTCACCGGTATACCACCTCCCCTCAGCAGTATACCACCTCCCCTCAGCTGTATACCACCTCCCCTCACCAGTATACCACCTCCCCTCAGCAGTATACCACCTCCTCTCAGCTGTATACTACCTCCCCTCAGCAGTATACCACCTCCCCTCAGCTGTATACCACCTCCCCTCAGCTGTATACCACCTCCCCTCAGCAGTATACCACCTCCCCTCAGCTGTATACCACCTCCCCTCACCAGTATACCACCTCCCCTCAGCTGTATACCACCTCCCCTCACCAGTATACCACCTCCCCTCAGCAGTATACCACCTCCCCTCAGCAGTATACCACCTCCCCTCAGCAGTATACCACCTCCCCTCAGCAGTATACCACCTCCCCTCAGCAGTATACCACCTCCTCTCAGCTGTATACCACCTCCCCTCAGCTGTATACTACCTCCCCTCAGCAGTATACCACCTCCCCTCAGCAGGATACCACCTCCCCTCAGCAGTATACCACCTCCCCTCAGCTGTATACTACCTCCCCTCAGCAGTATACCACCTCCCCTCAGCAGTATACCACCTCCCCTCAGCTGTATACTACCTCCCCTCAGCAGTATACCACCTCCCCTCAGCAGGATACCACCTCCCCTCAGCAGGATACCACCTCCCCTCAGCTGTAACCACCTCCCCTCAGCTGTATACCACCTCCCCTCAGCTGTAACCACCTCCCCTCAGCTGTAACCACCTCCCATCAGCAGTATACCACCTCCCCTCAGCTGTAACCACCTCCCCTCAGCTGTATACCACCTCCCCTCAGCAGTATACCACCTCCTCTCAGCAGTATACCACTTCCCCTCAGCAGTATACCACCTCCTCTCACCTGTAACCACCTCCTCTCACCTGTATACTACCTCCCCTCAGCAGTATGTGCACCTCCCCTCAGCAGTGCACCTCCGCTCAGCAATACACCCTCTCCTCAGCATTATACCACCTCCCCTCAGCAGTATCCTAAACGATGTCACTCGTGCCAACTTAGCAAGCAGGGTAGCAATACACACACATTCACGAGGCCAGTTCTAGGCAGGTGCACTGCTGGACTGAGCATAACTCCAGTGGGAGGTAGAAATGACCGGCTCCTATTGGTTCCCAAGCTCAAGTCTGATGAAGAGCACTCTGCTTAGAACGTGCTAGATGCCACAATAAAATAATGTTGAATGCGCAGACCTTTCCGACCTACTTCTACTGGTGGTAACCGGGACCGCGCTGCACAACGTACCTGTCACCACTCATCACTCTCTTGACATATAACTTTTAGGCGCTTCTACTGAGCCGTCTTCCTCAAAAGGTCTAAAGTTGGCATTCGTTATTGCGTCTAGACACATCGCCAAACTGCGACGGGCGATATCTTACCTTCCGCACAAAGGCCCACCTTTTTAATTTCCTATTGTGCAGCGGGTCGCCGAGCTATTGGCAATCCCACGGGCTGTCAATTATCTTTTGTGATATTCACTATATACCTCTGAGGCTGCAAGGACCCGTGTGTCTCCCTTCACTCTCTTTCCGGAGAAGATGAACTAGACTCAATTAAGATCACATCAGCGGTTTCAAAGAGCGGTTCAGAGGAAATGTATTGGGAGTCAGTGACCCTTAACTAAATCATGGCATCCAATGATTCACTCTCCGTGGCACTGTGGTCTTCAATAGAGAGCACACAACTGGACCAAAGAGGATTTCTGCGCTGTCCGCCAGCAAATTAAAAAAAAAGCAGCGTCGCTCTCCAGTCAAAAATGACCGCTTCATCAGTTGTGTTTGATGTGTTTGACTTGTGTAGTCTCAACTGTGGCACTCTAACATGAAACGAAAACACAACGGTGATGATTAGCCTATGTGAAGAGGGATTTTTTAGGGACAGATTTTCAGGCAAAATGGTTATCTCTCAAATATTCAACCTTAATGCCACTGTAAATTTTTGCATTCGTAATTAAGTGAGACATAATTCCTGTTTCCTGTGTGTGGACATAATTTCTGGACCCATCTGGTACAGAGTTGCCCTGGCTGGTTGAGAATGTTACTGTCAAAATGTGATCCATTACACTACCAGACAAAAATGATAATCGCTAAACGTAAATCCCTTGGGTTATTTTTTTCATTTATTTGTTTTTTTGGAAGGGACTTAAATGGTATTAGAAGTTGGACATTTTCGAATGGTGGCAGGTAAACTGTTCCACAACATACTTCCCTGCACTGACAATACATTCTGACCGAAAGTGGTGCGTCTGCGCTGCACCTCGCAATCCTCTCTAGAGGTCGACCGAGTCCTATGACCACTATCAGGCTTATTTTTTTTATTAATTCTCCCAGTGGGGGCAGAGTGCGTGTAATGTTTTGTAAATCATACAGACCTGTTTGAATGACTTGAAATTAGAAAAACTAAGAAACCTGTATTTTTCCATTATGACACAGTGATGATTTAAGAGGCTTTTTGTCTAGGACCTTGAGGGCTCTTTTGAAGAGCTCTTTTATGGGTTTGAGGTTGGTGACACCAGTAAAAAAAATTTTTTAAGGAGAATCACCCCTGTTGAGGTTCTGAAGGCCCTTAAAGACCTCAAAGCCTGCAGTGGCCCTGGCTTAGATGGCGTGGAAAGCAAATTCCTTAAACTTGCTCAGCACATTCTCATGTACCCTCTCTGCGATCTTTTTTAATCTGTCTCTTTCTACTCATGACATACCTTCTATCTGGAAGTGGTCACGTATCACTCCACTGCACAAAGCTGGTAATGTACTCGATCCCAACAACTATAGACCCATTTCAATCATTTGTTCAACAGGTAAAGTTTTTGAAAAATGTATTACAACTAGGGATGCTCGATATTGGCTTTTTTACCGATACCGATATTCCGATATTGTCCAACTCTTAATTTCCGATACCGATACGATACCGATATCAACCGATACCGATATATGCAGGGTTTCCCCCCCAAAAACGGAATAAGTTCAGGTAACTAATAATTTCACTGGATGCATTCAAAAGGCTTTCTAAATGTAAGCATTATCTGTGCAAAATATGACCATTAAAAAAGTTAAAATTAACATACAAGTTGTTGAATTAAACCAACATGCATACTTTTGACAATAAATAAAATAAGAATTGGTTCTTACTTGCTTGCCTGGGTAAATAAAGGTTAATTCTTTTTTTTTTTTTTTTTTTTGGCCGATACCGATATTTTCCGATATCACATTTGACTGCCGATATCGGCCGATAATATCGGTCGGCCGATCATATCGGACATCCCTAATTACAACCAATTGTCCAATTATCTCTCTAAATATAATATTCTATCACCCTCGCAATCAGGTTACCGTTCAAATCATTCTACAACAACTGCTCTATTAAAACTCACCAACGACATATATTCTTCATCTGGCAATAGCGAACTTACTAGTGCAATCTTTATTGACCTATCCAAAGCATTTGACCTGGTGGACCACTATCTTCTTCTAGATAAACTCTATTCTATCGGACTGTCACGTAATGCATTACTCTGGTTCAACTCTTACTTGCACAATAGAAAACAATGTGTTCAAATACAGGGCAGTAAATCTGATTTAGCAGTGCAGGAACGTGGTGTGCCTCAAGGTTAACCCTAGGTCCACTACTTTTCTCCATCTTCATTAATGATCTTCCTTCAATCTTCTCCGACTGTATGGCGGTCGGATGGCGTAGCGGAGATTGCGATTGTCACCAATGCAAGAGGCTGCGGCCTCGACTCCCGGAGTCAGCATTGCCCTGCGGCTTGGGCCGAGCGTCATACTAACTCGTTTGGCTGAGTTAGCGGGAGGGAAGTCGAGGGTGGTAATCTGGCAATGTGGACAGCGACGCCTACAGGTCAGGTCTGGGTGCCTGCTCAGCGAAAGGCAGGAAATGGTGAAGGCAGCGTGACCTCCCACGTGTTACGCTTCACCAATGAGAGTCCTCGCTGCCAGGTGAGAAGAGAGCCACAGGCTGTCTCCACATGTGTTGGAGGAAGCATGTGGTGGACTTCAGGGTTCCCTTTTACCGACCAGTAGGAGGAACATGCGCATTACAACCAGGTAGGGGAGGGGGGGAATTGGCATAATGACTAAATTGGGATGGGGAGAAAAATAGAAAAATCAGGCGGAGAAAAAGAGGATACAAAAAAATTAAAGTCCGACACAGTCATATACTCATCAAAACCTTACTACAAATTCAATCTACATTACAATTTAACTTCAATAAACTTGAAACATGGCTCTCAGCTAATAAATTAATTATAAACTAAACTAAAACAAATACAATGCTTTTTGGGACTATTCAGAATGTTAAATCAAAAACTCAAAATCAACCCTACAATATCTCCTGTCTCGATGGAACTCAACTTCATAGAGTTGAAAACATCAAATATCTCGGTCTCTGGCTAGACTCAGGTCTATCTATTAAATGTCATATTGATAACTTAATAAGGAAAATCAACTTCAGTACTGGTGTTCTATACCGAAACAGAAAATGCTTCACATCTACAGTCAGAAAGAAACTTGTTCAACAACTCATACTACCAATCCTTAATTATGCTGCTGTAGTCTATCAGACCGCCCTCAAAACAAACCTACTTCCACATCAAGAAGACAGCAGCATTGGCTGCAGTTTGTTTTCAAATGTATTCATTTTCAGTACCCACAGTATCTCAAACAGTATTTGCAACCTTACACTTCCATACATTGTTTACGACATTGCTCCCAGATTTATTTTGAAGTTCCAACTGTGTCCACATCCGTTGGCAAAAAATCATTTAAGTTTAAGGCTCCTTCTGACTGGAACAATCTACCTGTTCATATCCGTTCAATAGCATCCTTTCACTTATTTAAAACTGCTCTTTTCTCTCACTTTGAGATTACCTGTTCATGTTTTGACTAATCATCATGTTTTGACCATTCATCATTATCACAGTTCATTGACGCAATGATACATAATTATGTGTTATGTGTACTGTTGTAGTTATTGTAGTTGTTACTATTGTGTTTTCTTTGTTTGTTTTGTGTAGTTCTTTGTTTTGTTCGTTTGTCTGATTGATGTTGTCTGAACTGTCTGTAAAATATCTTGTCGTAAATGTATGATTATTTTGTAATCTGGGACCTCCTTGAAAACGAGATGGTTCATCATCTCAAGGGGTTATTCCTAATAAAGAATTTCAATATAAAAGACCAGTTTGTGTGACAGTACTCAATATGAGATAGAATCAGACAATGTAAGTATGTTTTAGCAGCACTAGTGTTTAGAAAGGGTCTGATGTGTTTAAAGTTCCATAGGTTGAATCTGATGGTATTTGCAATTTTCTTAACATGTTTTTTGAAGGTGAGTGTCGGATCTAAAATGACACAGAGGTATTTGAACTGTTCAAGCTGCTCCCCTCCCAAAAACACATTGGACCTTTGCATGATGATTGGCCTTTTGGAAAATGTCAAACAGACAGTTTTCTTGGTGTTCAACAGAAGACAAGAACTGATTAGCTAGCTTTCTATACTGGTCAGCACAGATGTCAAGGTCAAGGACGCCTCAGATGGCTTTTTTTCATGTGTAAAAATGACAGCATCATCTGCATACATCTGGATGTGGACCCCCTGGCATACTTCAGGTAGATCATTAATGTACAAAGAAAAAAGCAGAGGCCCAAGTATGGATCCTTGTGGGACCCCAACTGGGCATGCACGGAAAGGCGATTTGACCCCATCAACACAAACACACTGAGTCCTATTTGATAAGTATAATTTGAACCAGTCAATTGCTTCAGCAGAAGAGGTAAAGTGAGTTAGCTTGGATAATAAAACCTGATGATTGACAGTGTCAAATGCATTTTTGAGGTCCAAAAAACAGCAACAACACAGTGATTCACATCCAGGAGCCACTTAACCCTTTCAAGGAACACGTTATTTGCCGTTTCAGTGGAGTGATGAGGATGGAAACCAAACTGCATGGGGTGTAATGGAGTATGACCTTTGTCGAGGTGTTCACTGATTAGCCTGACCATCCATTTTTCTGCTACCTTGGAGATGACTGGGAGGATGCTAATTGGTCTAGTTGGCCATATCTGTTTTTTCACCGGATTTTAAAATAGGCATCACTGTGGCTATATTCCAAGAGGATGGAACAGAACCTGTTGTGATTGAAAGGTTGACCAGATGTGTAATCGGTTCCAACAGTGACTTCATGTTAGTTTTAATAAAGTTTGTATCAAGGCCAAACACGTCTTTAGCTTTGGAGCATTTTAGTGACCTGATGATTTTAGACACTTCAGCTCTGGTGATTTGTTTTAGCATAAAGACAGGAATGTCATCTCTGATTGGTCTTGATGCTAACTTTGAGACTTCAAAATGCTGAGTAATGTCAGTTACTGAGTCTAGAAAGTAGTCATTTAATGAGCTAGCTAGAGTGTGAGGCTCACTAACCAGGACATTACTGACGTGACATGTAATTCTAAGGCATTGGTCGTCTGATTATTGCATTTGCCTGTCAGCTTATTGATGTATTTCCAGATCATTTTACAATTACCTCTGGCGCTTTCAATGACACTAATGTAAAATCTAGCTTTAGCTTTTCTTAGGGATTGTATAACCTGATTTCTTGAGTGTGTGAATCTCTGTCTGTCAGTAGCTAGACCTGATTTCATTCTCTCATTGACTCTCTCATTGACGGAACACAGCGTGATATTAATGTTTAAGGGTATAAATACTCGGAAAGCGGCTGGCCCAGATGGGATAACAGGACGAATACTTAAGTCCTGTGCAAACCAGCTGGCCCCAGTATTTACATCCATATTCAATATATCCCTGGCTGAGGCCGTGGTCCCTGCCTGCTTCAAAATGTCAACCATAATTCCTGTGCCAAAAAACTCCTCTCCAACAAGCCTCAATGACTACAGACCGGTGGCACTCACATCTGTGGTCATGAAATGCTTTGAGAGGCTGGTCAAGGATTATATCTGTGCCTCCCTCCCTAGTAACATGGACCCACTGCAGTTTGCATACAGGGCAAACAGGTCCACTGACGATGCGGTCTCCCAAGTACTGCACAACACACTATCTCACCTTGACAGTCAGAAGGGGGGCTATGTGAGATTGCTGTTCATTGACTATAGTTCAGCGTTCAACACCATAGTCCCCACCAGACTGGTTGACAAGCTGATCGATCTGGGTCTGAGCTCTGCCATGAGCACCTGGATCCTGAACTTTCTAAGTGGCAGGCCCCAGGCGGTCAGGGTGGGGGGTCATACCTCCAGCAAAATCACCCTGAGTATCGGGTCCCCCCAGGGCTGCGTTCTAAGCCCCCTGCTGTACTCACTGTACACACATGACTGTGTGGCCAGGTTTAGCTCCAACTCCATAGTGAAGTTTGCAGATGACACGGTGGTGGTGGGGCTGATCTCTAACAATGACGAGAAGGCCTATCAGGAGGAGGTTGATGAACTGGCACGCTGGTGCCGGTATCGTATCTTCTCTGATACTCTGTACTCTCGTTGTTGTTGTTTCAAACCAGATGTAGTATTCTGTTAAGAACTGAGTCCAAACATTCGCTCAAGGTCTTCTGATTGGATATTTATTGACCACAAAATCAATCAATAGTTGCTCTCAAAAACACTTGATGTATCTCAAAAACACTTGATGTATACCGAATATTCTAACAAAAATGTCCACTGGTTTTATCAACACCGTCTTTCATGATCTCTATTAACAGCGTGGATATGAAATCGTTCTTCATCGATGAGGTGTCTTGTCCAAGTCCTCTTCGCCTTTTCTCATTCATCTGATCTCCCAGTGTCTCGTGGCCCTGTATTTATAGCAGGCCTGGGTCCCGGTGATGACCTCACAGAAACTGACATCACAACCGGTTTTCCTCCAATCCCCAAACAGCTATTTTTGAGTTTGAAAATGTAGGCGTGGCTTACCACTAACAGCTCTGCTGAAGCCAACATTTCTTTCCAAATCCTTTTAAGGCTAAAATCATTGTCACTATTAATTTAGCTAAACATGATACATACATATTAATTAATGTCTTTCAGAGACGCATATGTCAACATAAGTTTTTACCAGAATATACCAGATTACAACATAATGCTTAAAATTCTTTGTTTCTCATTTCATGGTATACAAGCATTTGACTTACTCCAGTTCTTCACCTAGATTTCTTAAAACAGATCTTTTCTAAATAATTATATTAACTGATACTAATTTAACCAGTTGCAATTGACCTTTCTCAAAGCCACGCCCCCCTAGGTTACTGTTGCTACGTCCGACAAGCTGAGAGCCAGGGAGCGGGAGGCTTGAGTGTTGAGGAGTTCGCGACGGTGCTCGAGGAAACATGAATGATGATGATGATGATGATGACTGCTATAATCCTTTACCGAGGTCGGGAGCCAGAAGTAGGAGTAGGAGTGAACGAAGTATGGCGCCGTTATCTGGCCCTAGTTCCCCCCAGGGTTCGACGTCGGGAGCCAGGGGCGGTGGAGCAAGTGGTGGCCGTGATGAAGGAGAGGGTGTGGATAGGGATATGGAGTGTAGAGTAGGTGAGGAAAACGGGGGAGAGGGGTGGGAAAAGGTGGGGAAAAAGAGCAGGGAAAGTGGGGGGAAGGGGAGTAAGAGGAAGAAAGAGGGGGGAGATAGCTTGAGTGGGTCAGAGGATGAGGGTAGAGAGAAAGAGTTTGTAGGTTTGAATGTAGTGGTGCGATTCGAGGGAGTAGACGGAGTTAGGAACATAGAGCCGAGTCAGCTGTCAAACCTCATTAGAGCACAGTTAGGAGAGGTAAGGTACGGAAAGGTGTTAGATGATGGGAACTTATTTATAGGGTGTGTAAGTGTAGTGCAGGTAGAGAAGGCTAGGGAAATGAAGAGCATTGGCAAAGTGAAGGTCTGTGGAGTAGGGATAGTAGGGGAGAAAAGGGATGGTGGGTGCAAGGGGGTGATTAGTGGAATTCCAATTAAGGTTAGTATGGAGCAGCTGTTAGAAGAGTTGAGGAGTGACAAACGTAATGGGAAAGTTAAGAGTGTAGTTAGGATGAAGAGAGGTGTAGAGAAGGAGGAGACAGGGACGATAGTTATTCAGTTTGAGGGTGAGGTTAGTCAGAGAGTATTTTTAGGGTTTTTGGCATATAGGGTTAGGGAGTTTGTGCCAAAACCGTTGAGATGTTACAGGTGCCAGGAGTTTGGTCATATAGCTAGGTCATGTAGGAAGGGACAGAGATGTGGTAGATGTAGTGGGGAGCATGAGTATGGGGAGTGTGACATGGGAGTGGAGCCGAGGTGTTGTAGTTGTGGTGGGAAGCATAGTGTAGCGTATTGGGGTTGTGAGGCGATGAAGCGAGAGGTAGTGGTCCAGCAGGTGAGAAGGGATGATAGGATTTCGTATGCAGAGGCAGTTAGGAAGGTAGGACAGGGAAAGCAAGATAAGGAAGGAGAAGGGCATTTGGCAGTAAGGGTAGTGCAGGAGGATCAGGGGAAGCAAGGTGATGATCAGGGGTTTAGAAAAGGGCATTTGTCAGTAGAGGAAGTACAGGAGGAGAAAGAGAGGGTGTGGGGGGAGAAGTTGGAGATAGTGGCATTTGTGACAAGAGTAGTGAATACAATAGTGATGGTTAGCAGTAGGACAGAGAGGTTAAAGTTAGTAGTTGAAGCAGCAGTACTAGACATGGGTATGAAGGGGTTGACAATGGGGCAAGTAACAAAGGAGTTAGGGAAGTTAGGGAAGAAGGTGGTTGTGAGTGATCAAGTAAGAGAGTTAGGGAAGGTGGTGGTGAGTGTAGAAAAAGCCAGAGTCAGCCCACAGGAGGCAATGCATGACTTGTAGATTAGGATTGGATAGGGTGGTGATGTTAGGGAAGGGGTTTTGTTTTGGGTATTATGGGGTTTAATGGATTGTACAGTATGTGGCGGTATGCACCTTCAGTGGTCGCGATCTGCCATTAACTCATGGAAGAAGAAGAAGAAGAAGCTGAGAGCCAGAATTCGGCACAACACCGGATATGTTCAACAGGTATTGACATCATGGAGGGTCTCCATAACGTATCAGTCGCCTTAACAGACTCATTTTGGAGCAATAACGCTGCAATATCCTCCAGGTCCCGACAAAAGGGGCTACAATATGCCATGGAGGGATATATCCACAGCATCAAGATGCAGAAAGAGGGAGGCACAACCACAATAGAGGCACTAGCGTACAGGTCGCAGTACAAGAGTGAGAAACCACATGAGCTCTATGTAAAGTTCGACCAGCACAATATTGTGGACCAAGCTTGTTCATGTACTGCTGGGTACGTTCTGCTTTTTGTAATATCGAGTTGTTATTGCTATTGAAATCGTACATCTAGTTATTGTTTTTCATTTCAGATAATGATTGAAGAAGTGCGTCGTTAGTCGACGACAACAAATGGCTAACGTTAAGGACAGCGTTAGCTAACTTGGATGATGTTGAATGATCATCCTATCAAGCTGAATTAATGAATGAGCTAGCTAGCTAATGTTTGTACAAAAAATTAGTCGGGTTGTGTCTCAATGCCATGTATTACAGAACACAAGTAAACATACCACACCTTTTCCATGACGTGGGACATACTTTTAATATAAAAGCTATTATACAGGCTCAGTACGCCCACAGGGTGGAGCTGTAGACCAGCCTGTAACAGCTAATGCTGTCCTTAACGTGTCGACTAAAGAGTAGACACACTTCTTCAATGATTATCTGAAATGAAAAAGGAATAACTACCTAGATGTTGACTGGTAAACGATTTCAAAAAAAAAAAAAAAAAAAAACGAACCTACACGCTGTCTTGTTGTACAAAACATGTAAGTTGCTTTGGATAAACATGCCACCAAGCTGATCTTTTAAAATCATTATTTTTTACAGTATGCCAGGTTACTGTTCACACACCGTGGGCTTGATGCACACACTGGACATTTGGCGTGCAAAAACAGAAGAGATCTCCTCCACAAGCCAACCTCAACAATGGCAAAAAAATAACTGGCCAAGCTATTTTCAATGTGGTGGTAGCCAAGGCCAAGGTCAACCGTAAGCGGAAGCCTATAACATCCAACTATACCCACAACAAGTAAGTTATTCCATTCTGTGTACTGCATATTACCATACTTACCAGTCATGCTCTTGCTAATAATGCTATTTCTGTGTCTAGGCAAACACTAGGAACAAATACCTACAAGCTCATGAAAGAGAATGACAGATGCGCCTATAAGCTACCTTGCAGCAGAACACACACCTGAGGTCGAAGTTTGTGGCAGGACATATCCTGTGGGATGTGGCCTAAGCCACCAGGTGAGAAAAGTGTATAATTATGGAATAAGATAAGACCCCCCCCCCTATATAATACAGCTCTGTACACATACATCTGATTAACACTACACTATTAATTTGTATATTTTGTACCCAGTTTAACCACCTGTACATTGTATATAAAATATGCGTTCATCCTCCCTCCAACCAGCACCAAACCAATGTGCCTAATATACCAAGAAACGGTAGCTCTTGTGAATAGTGGCAATTTGAAACGCCACTACGAAACAAACGTTATTTTGATGCAGCCTTTCCTCAAAATGCAGTGCTAAGAACCACACAAATAAATGGAATGAAATCATCATATCAAGCTGCAAGCATAATTATTGTTAAATCTATGTCACAACGAGAAAAATCAACCAAGTCCTTCTTGGCTAAACACAAGAAGCCATTCTCTGATGCATACATATAAAATAATATATTTTATTTCATTGAAGTTTATTTCAAATATGCAACTTAACAAACAAACATCAAGTACATATATAGCCTTAAGCCGTTCTAATAATAAATGTATATAACAAATTTCAAATAACAAAGAACAAACAAAGTCAAACAAAATCTTTTTTCTTTTGTCATTTGTCATTTACATATTTGAAAAGGAATGGGAAAAAGCACACTTATTTAATCCCACAGCTATGTACTCATCAGAACATACTATATTATTTACTAATTCATACATTAATAATTCATACATTACTAGACTTATATTGAAAATGAACTTAGTTTAACAATTTTTGTCCATGTCCGTAACATCCATAACGCTGTGTATTTTGTCACCTATCTCAAAAGGTCAAAACATTTCTTACTGCAGGCTCATCTTTATCTCAATAAGTGTAACTAAAATGTGTAAATTATACTTCCAATTCAAATCGATGCCTTGTCAATGTTAAGTTACGTTTACAATTTTATCTCTGAATGTAACATCCATAACGCTGGAATGCCCTATACAAGGATTTATACAGTCCGGTGCCCTCACTGTTTGAGAATGTGTGGCTGGAAGTTTGAGAGCACGCTCACCACATACCAGATCTGACTTATATTCCCCAACCTAGTATTGGGAATTCGGTCTGACACCATTTTGAATGTCTTTATCTTAGCGATGGCCCTTTCAACATGAACACGGTGCTTTGCGATGCGCTTAGTTGTGAGCACATCTCCAGATGGCATTTGCCTCTTAGACCTCGCAAAGGGTGGCAGGTTTAACTGCAGTCCTGTCAGGATGGAGGTAGGTGAGTTCCAATTGTGGTATGCAATCACAGAGACGGAGAGGGTGTACTCTTAAGCAGGTTCGTTTTAATAGTAAAGAACACCAAGAGTAATACTAGGATACAATGCTGAGTGGCAGGAAGAAGAGGGGATAAGATAATGGAGCTTAGTGGTGGTCCAGAAACGGAACCGCCCGCGTTATCTCCGAATGCTATAATGAAGACCTGACGGATATCAAGCAGAAGATAGGAAGGTTAAATAGACACCACATTTTTTTTTTTTTTTTTTTTGGTCTTTTTCCCCCTCCATTTTCCTCCGATTTTCTCCCATCCCAATGTTAGTCGTATGCCAATTCCCAGTCCCTTCCTGGTCGCTGCGCTTTACCCCCCACAGTCAGATCATTTGGGAGAGTGGAGGCTACCACGTGCTTCCTCCGACACACGTCCAGCCAATCACCGCTTCTTTTCACCTGGCAGCGCGGATTCTCATTGAGAGGGCGTAGCGTGTGGGAGGACCACACTATCCCCCTCACGTCCAATCCGCGCTTAGCAGGCGCCCCGACCGAACTGTAGGAGTCGCTGTTTACAACGACCCGGACCCACCCCGCCAGCTTCTCCCACCCTCTGATACAGCCAATTGTATCAGTGCAGACGGCCAGCCAAGCTGGTGACAACCCCGGAGCTGTGAGCTGGATTCGAACAGGCGAACCAAGCTCACAGCTCCGGGGCTGGTGACGAACGCAATCTCCGCTCGACCACCTAACCGCCCTAGACACCACATTCTAACATTCCACACACACCCCCGTGACAGCCAATCAGGAACCATACCCTAAGTGACAGCACTATGTGACAGGGGAGACAAGTGACAGTAGCCAAGTGACAGATGACAGAATGGTGGGTGGTTCCAGACAGCAGTCAGCAACCAGAACGTAACAGTACCCTCCCCGACGAACGCCACCAGACGTTCACCTGGGGGCCTCGGGATTCAGCCGCCGGAAATCAACGATCAGGCTGGGATCTAAAATGTCCCTTTGAGGCACCCAAGAAATGTCCCTTTGAGGTACCCCTCCCAATCCACCAAGAACTGAAACCCCCTACCCCTCCGCCTACAACCCAGTATCCTCCGCACCGTGTAAATGGGCTGACCCCCAATAAACCGAGGCGGAGGAATCGTAGGCAGTGGCGGGGCCAAGGGCGAAGAGAGAGGAATGGCTTCAACAGGGACACATGAAACATCGGATGAACCCTCATCGAGCTCAGAAGCCGTAGCCTGTAAGCCACAGGATTCACCCGACGCACCACTTTAAAGGGGCCTATAAAGCGAGAAGCCAGCTTCCTGGATTCCACCCGGAGAGGGAGATCCCGGGTGGAAAGCCAAACCCGCTGCCCAGGACCGTAAACCGGAGCCGGACAACGCTTGCGGTTAGCCTGCCGCTGGGTTCTAACCGAAACCTTCTGCAGCGCCGCCCGGACCCGCTTCCACGTCCTGCGGCAGCGAGCCACATGTGCCTGGGCTGAGGGCACCTCTGCCTCCTGCTCCTGCTTGGGAAACAGAGGAGGTTAAAAACCATATTGACAGGAGGGTATTATGCGTGTACTCAGCCCAGGCCAACCTCCTACTCCACGTTGCCGGGCAACCGGCAATGTAACACCTCAAGACCCCCTCCAGGTCCTGGTTGACGCGCTCCGTCTGCCCGTTCGACTGCGGATGGAACCCAGACGAAAGGCTGACGCCTTCCAGAACCTGGAGGCGAACTGAGGACCCCGGTCCGACACGATATCCACTGGAAGCCCGTGGACCCGAAAGACATGCTGTATCACCAGATCAGCCGTCTCTCGGGCCGAGGGAAGCTTGGGGAGGGGAATAAAGTGAGCCGCCTTAGAGAACCGGTCCACCAACACCAAAATGGCGGTGAACCCGTCCGAAAGGGGGAGGCCAGAAATAAAGTCAAGGGACATGTGCGACCAGGGCCGTTTAGGAATAGGAAGCGGCCGGAGGAGACCTGCCGGTGCACGGCGAGAGGTCTTACCGCGCGCGCACACCGGACAGGCCGCCACAAAGGAACGTGTATCCCCCGCCACTGTCGACCACCAGAACCTCCTACGGATAAATTCCAGGGTTCTGGTGGCCCCAGGGTGGCTGCTGAGGGATGAGGCATGTGCCCACTGCAGCAAGCGTGAGCGTGCCGCCTTGGGCACATACGACGAGGATCGGGCTCCCGTGTCAGCGCCGACCTTACCACCTTATCTATGCCCCAAGACACGGGTGCCAAAATCAAGGCCGGTGGAATAATGGGATGGGGCTGCTCCTCCCGACCAGGAAGATCAAACTGGCGCGATAACGCGTCAGGTTTGATGTTCTTGGAACAGGGCCTATAGGAGATGGTAAATCGAAATTGTGTGAAGAATAACGCCCACCTGGCCTGGCGAGCGTTAAGGCGTTTAGCCCCTTGGATGTAAGCCAAGTTCTTATGATCGGTCCAAACAATGAAAGGATGTGCCGCCCCCTCTAACCAATGTCTCCATTCCTGCAGTGCCAACTTGATAGCCAACAACTTCCGATTACCCACGTCGTAGTTACGCTCGGCTGGCGACAGACGGCGAGAAAAAAAAGCACACAGGTGCACTTTCCCATTCTTTAAGCATCTCTGAGAGAGCACCCCCCCCCCCACCGCGATGTCAGAAGCATCCACCTCTACAATGAACGGAACCTCTGCATCGTGGCGGATCAATACAGGAGCGGAAGTAAACCGACGTTTGAGATCGCAGAAGGCAGACTCCGCCCTAGGCGACCATTCAAAGCCAGGGAGAGAGGCCTTAGTGAGAGCTGTTAACGGATTGGCTAAGGCGCTAAAGTTGCGAATAAAGCGGCTGTACAAATTTGCAAAGCCCAAAAAACGTTGTAACCCCTTGAGCAGTGATGGGAATAACGGTGTTATAAATAACGGCGTTACTAACGGCATTAGTTTTTTCAGTAACGAGTACTCTTCCAATCTTAATAACGCTGTTACTGGGAAAAAATGCAGCGCGTTACTATGATTGAAGCAGTTTTTTTCATCAGACTCTCTGCGCCAACACACACGCCGCGCATCGCCAACACACACACACACACGCCGCGCATCGCCAACACACACACACGCCGCGCATCGCAGAAACACACACACACACACGCCGCGCATCGCAGAAACACACACACACGTCGCCAACAAACAACAACAACATTCTCCCCCGCTGATCAAATAAAAAAAATAAACATACTTTTTCGGACTGATCATCTGAGCTCCTCTCCAGTTAAATCCAAATAATCCTCTGCCATTGTTGTAATATGTCATCTGTTCTCTAGTATTTAGTCTTGTGCAGTTAAATCCAAAACGGAAAGTGAAACTTACCAAGCCTATAAGTTGTTAAAGGGGCAGTAGGCAATTCATTTACTCTGGATGCCTGAACACAGAATGACACCAGAATCACTGACTACCACGGCAACCCTATAGAAAATTATTCTATTTAATAATAATAATTATAATAATGATCATAAATATAATATATTTAAAAAAAGTTATACTTTTTTTATTATATTAATAATAATAATTATAAATATCTTTTTTCTGTTGTACCGAACTCGTACCGAACCGTGACCCCAATACCGAGGTACGTACCGAACTGTGGCTTCTGTGTACTGTTACACCCCTAATCTATTGTGTTTGTATTTGTATGATCCACTATATAAACATAGTAATTATAATATCTACATATACATGGCATTTGATTGGAGGCTAGTCTCACTTTGTCCCACAGCAACATTAAAATAGTTTAGATTTGTGTATGTTGTTTATGTAAAAAAATTACTTGAAAGTAACGCAATAGTTACTTTCTGAAGTAACTAGTTACTTTTATAATTTGTAACTGAGTAAGACATTTAGTTACTTTTTGGAAGAAGTAACTAGTAACTGTAACTAGTTACTTTTTAAAAGTAACTTGCCCAACACTGCCCTTGAGCGACGAAGGCCATGGCCAGTCCAAGACTGCACTCACCTTGGCTGGATCCATGCGAAGATCACCCTTCGTCAACACAAAGCCCAGGAAGGAAACGGTATCAGTGTGAAACACACACTTCTCAGCCTTAACGAATAGTTGATGCTTGAGGAGACGGTCTAGCACCTCTCGAACGTGCAGTTGGTGTTGCACCATATCACGAGAAAAAATTTGGATATCATCTAGGTAAACAAAAACCGACACCCCAATCAAATCTCGCAGCACGTCGTTAACCAGGGCTTGGAAGACTGCCGGAGCATTAGCCAAACCAAAGGGCATGACCAAATACTCATAGTGACCATTATGCGTATTAAATGCAGTCTTCCACTCGTCTCCTTCTCTAATCCTGACCAGATTGTATGCATTACGTAAATCAAATTTAGAAAAGACCTGCGCCCCCTGTAAGCACTCAAAGGCAGTGTCCATGAGAGGTAAGGGATATCGGTTCTTGATGGAAACGTCATTCAATCCCCTATAATCAATGCACGTACGCTGACCCCCATCCTTCTTACCAACAAAAAAGAAGCCAGCGCCGGCAGGGGATGTGGAAGGACGTATGTGCCCCGCAAGCAATGCCTCCTCAATGTAGGTGTTCATGGCCAAGGTCTCGGGGCGTGAGAGAGAGAACATACGCCCGCGGGGCGGGGAGGTACCGGGTAGGAGATTAATGGGACAGTCGTATGATCTATGAGGCGGTAGTGCTTTAGCACGCGTTTTGCTAAAAACGTCCGCCAGGTCCCAATAGATCTCAGGAACCCCTATCAAATCGGGATTAGAGGGTAGAACAGAATCTGCGACGCTCCCCACCATCCTGGAGAGAGAAGAAGTAGACAAAAGACAAGAGGGGGGGGGGGGGGGGGAAGGGAATGGACAAACTCTTGCCGAAGACCGACTTCACGTCGACCTCCGTTGAAAGTTCGCCCGTGCCCCAATTAATATGACGTCTGCAAGAAGCCAACCAGGGATGACCCAACACCACAACAGAATAGAGGGAGACAATAACAAATAATTGAACCCACTCCCACCCCCCACCCGCCACCCGGATGTGTACAGGAACAGTGCGTTGAGTGACGCTCCCACTGCCCAGGGGCTGACCGTCCAGGGCGTAGATGGGGATAGGAACCCCCAACTCCTCGACCGGGATTCCCCATTCCCTCACCAACCCCAAGTGTATAAAATTGCCCGCTGCCCCTGAGTCAATGAGAGCCTTAGTTCCCCTAACGTCACCCCCACAGTTAACGGCCACCTCCAAAAATGTACGTGTGTCCGTGGGTAGTGTTGAGGTGAGCCCACCTGCTGGCGCTTTCTCGGGACCCGGCGGAGCACCTCCCCTTCCCGACTGGCGCCGAGTCGAGCCGCCCTGGTCCCGACAGCTGCCGAATCGATGACCGGTGCGGCCGCAACGGAAACAGCGTCGCTCCTCAATGAAGCGCCGCCGCTCGTCGTCCGAGAGCGACAACGCCCCAAGCTGCATGGATTCATCACCCAGTGGACCACTCGTGTAATGCAGGAAGTTATCAACACCGGGAGGAGCAGGGACACGTACCTGGGTAGTAGCTTCACGCTCCCTCTCTCTCTCCCGATGTCGGTTGTCCATCCGAATGGCCGTGTTGATGCGCACTTCCAGCTGCTCCGGGATCTCACGCACGGCGAGCTCGTCCCTCATCCGTGCGGAGAGCCCCTGGACAAACAAGACAACACAGGGAATTTCCGGCCAAGCTGCCTCCCGAGCCACGATCCGGAAATCAATGGCGTAATCTGAGACAGTGCGGAGGCCCTGCCGGCAGGCGAGAAGCCGCCCACCGGCCTCGAAGATCGAGAGTACTCGGGAAGTATCGAAGACTCTTCTCAACTCCCCGGTAAAGGCGTCCACACTGTTGCAGATTGACGCCCCGCTCTCCCATTCGGCCGTAGCCCAGGAGAGTGCTCGACTGGTGAGCAGGGTGATGATGTATGCAACCTGGGATCTGGAAGAGGGGAATGAATGTGGCTGAAGCTGGAACACGAGTGAACACTGGGTGATGAACTCCCTGCATCCCTAGTGGCCCGTGGGGATAGCCGTGGCTCCTGGGTCCGCTCCTGGTGCCCAATAGCTCCCCGACTCTCCTCGACGTTGAACGCCGCTTCTCCCAACGCGGCTTCTCCCGACGCCGTCTCTCCCACCGTCGTTACCCTGGCCACCTCGACTTGCACCTGCTGGGCCGTGAGCAGCGCCGAATGCGCCGTCTCCTGTGACGAGCTGACGAGCCCGCCCAGCCGAACCAACTCGGCACTGACAAGCTGCTGGTGTCCTTCCATTCGCTCCTGCGCACTCCTTTGTGCCTGGAGCATCTCCATGATTGCATCCATGGAACTCTGATGGTCAGGTCTTCTGTCAGGATGGAGGTAGGTGAGTTCCAATTGTGGTATGCAATCACAGAGACGGAGAGGGTGTACTCTTAAGCAGGTTCGTTTTAATAGTAAAGAACACAAAGAGTAATACTAGGATACAATGCCGAGTGGCAGGAAGAAGAGGGGATAAGATAATGGAGCTTAGTGGTGGTCCAGAAACGGAACCGCCCGCGTTATCTCCGAACTCTATAATGAAGACCTGACGGATATCAAGCAAGCAGAAGATAGGAAGGTTAAATAGACACCACATTCTAACATTCCACACACACCCCGTGACAGCCAATCAGGAACCATACCCTAAGTGTAACTGAGGGGTACAATTCCCTGACTGTATTGAGAGTATGGTATCATTAAACCACTACTTAGTTATGTACTTTAATTACTGGCCATACAGTACACGGTATATCTGGTGAACACCCACACAAGAATACGGCTTAACAAAGAAAGTTCTATTTAGAAGTATTTATTATTAGAGCAGCAACAATAGGTTACAAATTGAGAATTATGAATTGCGCTTATATGGCGAAGAACACTTAAGTAGGTCAAGAGCGTAAGTCCATGAGCATAATAAGATGGGTATAATTGACACCACCTGTAGCATAAGAATTACATAAGGCACACTCGTAGTCAGCTGGAGATACTAAGGGGGTTCCCTCCGGTTGTAAGCCAGCAGGGGAGAGGAATGGTCGGGAGCAAAGTCTGGATCAACAAGGAATAAAGAGACTCCAGATACAGGAGACAGTGCAATAATCCTTTGGTCCGTAGACAAAGCAACAGCTATACTCCGGTATGCAAGACAGCATGGATGAAAGCTAGCCAGCCTCTGTGGGTCCTAGAGGCGGGCTCGATGGTGCTCCTCACAGGGTAGATCCCACACAGTAGTGGGGTAGACGGTTCTCTGCTCCAGCAGCCACAGTACCAAAGCAATATAATCCAGCCGGAAAAGGCTCTGCATTCGCCGGTGTAGGTTCTCCGGTGTACATATCCAACGGTTCTCGTCTAGGACTCCTCGGATGGCGGCACGAGTTTAGGCCGCCCAGCCTGGATAAGTGCACTAGCTCGGTACGACGAACCGGTGGTAATGCTGGTCACTGTAGAACGGTAGCCGCACGATACACTATAAATAATAGACTATTACTTTACAATAGAATAAGTCGAACTCGACGATACAGCGTTAAACTCTGACACTTTAGCTATCTATTTGCATGCGGTTCTCAAGGCTCTATTTAGGGGCAAAAGGGGCCCACTTCACGGCACGTTGTATCGTGGTGAAGGCTTCAACGTTTTGGGTCAACTGTCGTTTTAGGATAAGTGCTGCTGTATCCACCTGCGACGTATTTATACGTAAGGTGAATAATCTAGTGCCAACCTCAGTTCTGTCTCGTATTACTGCGCAAACCTGGACATGTTGAGACATGTCTTAGCGGTAGCTTTGAACTTGCCATTGGGGGTATGGCCGTTGGCGCCTAGGGGTCGCTGTCCAATAGGAGAACGAATATTATGGTCTGGCCTGTACCTAGGTAAAGGGATATTCCGTGTATATATACAAAGAATATACAAGGGATATCAGACGATATACAAATATTATACAATATATCTCAAGTAATAAATATATATATTCGGTTTAATCTGACCCTTTGTAACAGCCGCCTCCTAATTAGTCCGCACCTAATTAGATAAGCAGAGACAGATTAACCGTCTTGTCCACTACTCAATGTCCGTTGTGAGGAGTAGGGCAATTCACAAAGTCAGTGGGTCATGGTCGTCAGCAAGGGAGTCAGGTAGCCTTGGCAACTCTATCAGCCTCGCCACGGGTCGGGTGTATGTCCGTCCCTGGACGAGCACTTCTGCCGCTCTGACCTTTCCGTCGGCACCAGTGATCACTTTGCTTACGCGGCCGGCCGGCCACATAGCTCGGGGTAGTGACTGGTCTATGATCATGACGACTGTGCCCTCCGTCAAATTGTCTCTTTCTTTTACCCATTTCTGGCGGGTCTGTAGAGACGGTAGATAGTGGAGGAGGAAACTGTTCCAAAACTTGTCAGCCAATACTTGACTGTACCTCCACATTCTTCGGCCGTTCGCTTCCTCAGGTCGGTACACTGTCTGTGGGAGCGCAGGGTCCAGCCGCCCCATCAAGAGAGTGTTGGGGGTGACTGGGTCGACATCTGCTACATCACTTGAGACGTAACCGAGGGGCTTTGAGTTCAATACTCCCTCGATCTCTGTGAGGACTGTCGTGAGGACTTCTTCCGCCACGGTCTGGGCCCCAAGCACGGCGTACAGGGCTGTCTTTATTGAACGTACTTCTCGTTCCCAGGTTCCCCCGAAGTGAGGGGCGTTCGGGGGTTAAACTGGAAATCAATCTGAGAGGGAGCGAGGTGGGTCTTAAGTTCTGGGCCCATAGCTTGGAAGCTCTCTCTCAGCTCTCTTTCTCCGCCTTTGAAGTTTGTCCCGTGATCAGACAATAATATAGACGGTTTTCCTTTCCGCGCTGTGAATCTCCGGAAGGCCATAAGGAATGAGTCCGTACTCATGGTTGGAAGGAGTTCTATGTGTATCGCTCGGGTGGTCATGCATTTGAATACAATACCCCACCTCTTCTCCGTCCCTCTTCCTTTCTTCACATACAGCGGGCCGAAGCAGTCCATACCGGTGGAGTGAAAGGGCTAGTCGCCGAGTCGGAGGCGACAGGGGGGTAGGTCAGCCATCCTGGGTATACTGGGCTGTGCTCGCCACTTGCGACAGTCTAGACAGGTCCGCTGGAAGCGTCGTACTGCTTCTCTTCCTTGCAGTATCCAATAGCGACGTCTGATCTCAGCGAAGACTCTCTCTGCCCCAGCGTGGTGCACGTCCTCGTCGTATTTCTTTATGATGAGCTCTGTGACCTTGTGTCGGCTGTTGAGGACTATAGGGAACTTGACGTCATCCGTTAAGTCCGGGGCCCTTCTCAGACGACCACCCACTCTGATGAGATCATGGGCGTCGCGCTCAGGGGCCAAGTGGAGCAGTCTGCTGTCTGACGGGACTGGCTTTGATCCCTGCAGACAGTCTAGCTCGTCGGGGAACGAGTCTCTTTGGGCTCGCTGTAGCAGAAGGAGTTCTGCTTCTTCGTAATTAGCTGCATTAATGTCAGTAGTGGAGGGAACCTCAGGGTGGTGCCACAGGAATGTCTTTAACTGTGCACTCTCAAGGGTGGGGCAGTCGTCTATGTTGGGGTCTGTGGGGACTGGTGTGTGCGTCAACCCACAGAACATAGATTTCTTCATCTCTGCCTCCTCTTGACTAGCCTCCCGTGGGGTGGGGTTAGGCCACTCTTCTTCCGGGAGCTTGAGGAACTCGGGACCGTCACTGTAGATATTGTGACGTGTGAGGTTATCCAGGGACATTCCCTGTGTGATGACGTCTGCTGGGTTCTGTTTTGAAGCGCCAGACTAGTCCTAATGTCATTTCTTGGGCTTCCCCTGGGATGGTCGCCATCCAGGTCTCGCTGCTTGCTGCCTTGTTCTCTGGGGAGAGGCTGCGTAGTACTTGAGGGTCGCTGCTGGCCCACTGCCGGAGATCAAAGCCGCCTTTGATCAGGGAGGCGCGGAGCTTGAGTAGGAGGGCCTCGGCCTCTTCTGGCGTCGAGACGCTTTGCAGACAGTTGTCCACGTAGAAACTCTTCTCTACACTTTGTCGGACCTCCTCGTCAGCTGCTGGGTCCTCTGCGACATGTTTTTGCAGTGCGAACGTAGCACAGCATGGGCTGCATGTGGTTCCGAAAGGGAGGACCTCCCATTGATAGATGGATGGTTGCTCATCCCCGATCCTCTCTCTCCATAAGAACCGCAGCAGGGGCTTATCCTCTTCCACTAGTCGCACCTGCAGGAACATCCCTTTGATGTCGCCGCTGATGGCCACCTTGTTCTGGCGGAAACGTAGCAACACGCCTAGTAGAGAGGGGCCGAGTGTTGGACCGGGCAAGAGTTATTTATTCAGATTTTGTAATCCGATCTGGTAGCTGCAGTTAAACATAATACGATCCTTGCCGTTGTGGTGGACCTTGTGGTGGGGCACGTACCATGATTCGGTCGTCTGATCGGCCTCTTGAATGTCAATTTTCTTTATGTGTCCCGCTGTGATTAGCTTGTCAATCTCAGCGCGGTACACAGTGGCTTGAGCGGGGTCTCTGGCTAGGCGCCGCTCGGTGTTCAGTAGATATCGCTCCGTCGCTTCTTTTGAGGCGTGGAAGGTGGGCATACCCTCTCGCCTCAAGAGTGGAGTTGCGTATCTCATCACTCCATTGACCTCGACTCTCTTTGTCCTCTGCTCGAGGAGGGCTATGGCATAAATGTCTTCCTTGGAACGAATGTGTTTCTTTTCGTTCTTAAAGGGCATTGTCTCTAGTGTCCATAGCCTCTCGACGTGCTGTAAGAGGGTGGTGTCTTCTTCTGTCACTCTGGAGTGGAGGCAGCGAGTGGCTGCTGGTCGGTTGGGAGACCTGGAGAGGGGGCCTTGTAGTGTCCATCCTAGGCGGGTCTCGACTGCTGCTGGACAGCCTCTGGGCCCAATGTGGACCCGGTCCGTTGGGACGATGAGGTGTGCGTGGTCGGATCCTATGAGCAGGGTCGGGGTGGCGCCGTCGATGAGCGGTATAGGTAGTTGAGGCAGGTGCACGTATTTTTCCATCAGCTTGGGGATGGGGTAGGTGTACCGCGACAGGCCTATGTCTTGGCTGGTGAAAGCGTTAGTGATCCTATACCGCCTCTCTGGCTGCCCGCTTGCTGCGATAGTGAAGGAGACGTTCTCACCCTTTATTGTCTTCAGGTCTCTTCTTATAGTACGAATTGTCATCGTTTCTTCGCTCCCCCGCAGACCCAGCTGGGCTGCAGCGGATGCGAGGAGGAGAGTCTTTTCTGACCCGTCGTCAAGGACGGCGTAAGTGTCCATGACCTTGTCCTCGTAGCTTAATGTCACTCGGACCACTTTCAAGAGCACTCGGGAGCTCCCGCTGCTGGCGGGGTCAATATACATGACGCTTACTCTGGTGCTGCTTGGGGGTGCGAGTTTCTTCCTGTTGCTGTCATGCAAGACGTCCAAGTGGGCGCCGTCACACCGGCTGCACCTCTTCTTCAAGCGGCACTCGGCTGCCATATGGCTGCGCGCACAGCGGTAACAGCGGCGGTTGGACTTTATCCATTGACTCACCTCGTCGGCGGTCATCTTCTTGAAAGTGTCACATTGTGACAGCCAATGTTCTTTCTCGCAGTACTGGCATACAATCTTCCACTTCTCTTTCGTCGAGGGGGTGTTGTGGTTCTTGTTCCGCGGTACTGATTCGGCTTGGTGCATGACGGTCACCAGCCTGCGGTTATCGTTGGATCTCCGAGGTCCATCTCTGGGGTTTGGTCCACTCCGCACGAACGTATCCAGTCGTAGGCTGCTGACTTCTCTCGCGAGGAAGTCGGCCAGGTCTAGGAGGGATGGCTCGGGACCGTCGGGATCACGGTGGTCTCTTTGCCGCCTGAAGCGCTCTTGTCGGGCTGAAGGGAGCTTCTCTAATATCCTTTCTACATTAGAGTTAGCATACAGTTCGTGTCTACCTTTTTCCTTTTGGGACCCCAGCATCCCTACCAGGGATTGTACCTTGATGGAGAGGTCATCCAATGAGCGATTGTCTGTGGCGGGGGGGAGACGGTCAATATTCCTTATCTCTTGTATCACGTAGTCCCATATGCGTCCATAACGCTGGTCGAGGGCTACTAGAGCCGCGGTGTATGGGGTACTTGAGTTGGAATATGCCAGCGCTATATTATGCGCTCTGGGCACCTTCAGATGCTTGAGGAGGATAGCATATTTGTACGACTCATCAGGGACGTCGGACATCATAGTCTCTAAGCACATCCGTAATTCCGTGTACTGTGCTCTGTCCTCGTGCGTAAAATCCGGGAACGTCGGTGTGCCAAGGTACAATGCTATGGATGGCTGGCACATCGGTGAGCGTTGGGGGAGAGGCCTCCTGGGCGAGTCTCCCCGTACGTGTCGTCGTGGGCTGGTACTTGGTGGGTACCAAAGCCCGGGTACCCAGGTGCTGTTCCTCGGGGCTGGCTGTGCGTCAAACTCACCCCTGAGTTGAGTCGGGGGTCTGTAACGCAGGGCCTCGGGGGTAAAGTCTGGGCTGTACTGGACCTCCTGGTCCTGTGGAGTACGATGCTGCTGGTGGGCTTGACCTTCCTCCTCTTCCTCTTCCTCTGCTAGGTCTTCTAGATCTTGAAGTCGTCTATTCAGTCTCTCGGCGGCATAGGCCGGTTCTTCCCGGTTGCTGGGTCTCGCATGGACCGGTCGGGGGGGGGGTTCGGAGACGTGGATAGGCTCTTTCTGTTGGCCGGGCTCCGGGTCACTTGGTCGGGTAGGGGAAGGTGCCCTAGACCCTTGTCGTGACGATGCCCTGGAGCTCCGTGCGGAGAGAGGGGGTGTCGCCCTGGCAATCAATTGCTCCATTATCTGCGCTTGTAGCCGGTCGCGCTCTGCTTCGCGCTGGATGTGAGCGAGGTCGCGCTCTGCTTCGCGCTGGGCTTGGGCTGCGTCGCGCTGTGCATTGTCGGCGTCGCGCTGGGTTGCAGAGTGTTCGCGTTCACTAAGGGCTTGTGCTTGGAGTTGCGCGTGAAGGCGCTCTCTTTGGTCTGCAGATTGTTCGCGCTCACTCAGTTGTTGAGCCTGCAGGTGTTCTCTTTCCATGGTAGAGTGTTCGCGCTCACTTAGCTGTTGCGCCCGGAGGCGCTCTTGTTCCATGGAGGAATGTTCGCGCTCGCTAAGCGTCTGTGCTTGGAGTCGATCGCGTTCAGTGGAGGCTGCCAGGGTGGCGATGAATGCCTGCGCCAGCATCTTGTCCGCCTCGCTGGGGGAAGACACTGATGGAGGTGATCGGCTTCTGACAGTGCTCGTTGGAGATCCGTTCTCCTGGCGCGCCCCGAGGAGGTCTATCTCCTGGGCGCGCTTCTCTTCTGGTAGTGGGTCGGGTTCCGTCCCTGGAGCGCTTTCTTTATCCTGGAGCTCTCCGGGGACCGTCCCGTTGACGTTGTCGGGGGGTATAGTCATGTCATGTCCCTCCTGGTCCCCCCCGTGAGCTTGGTCAGTTACGTTAGAACCCACTAGGGTCTCTACTGGCAAGGTCGCCTGGTCGTTAGGGTTTGACATGCTTTTACTATCCGCTTTTCCCGCATTTAACGTCTGTATAAAGCTAGGTATTAGACTGGCAGCGTAGTCCTCTAGGTAAGGAGGTGGCTGACGTCTGCGCTGCGGGCGTTCTAGCTTAGGAGAGCCGTTTGTGGAGTGTTCACCGCTGGCCATGGTTAATATCAATATTATATTTAGATATTACACTGATATTCCTCCGGCTCGAAGGACCAATTGTAACTGAGGGGTACAATTCCCTGACTGTATTGAGAGTATGGTATCATTAAACCACTACTTAGTTATGTACTTTAATTACTGGCCATACAGTACACGGTATATCTGGTGAACACCCACACAAGAATACGGCTTAACAAAGAAAGTTCTATTTAGAAGTATTTATTATTAGAGCAGCAACAATAGGTTACAAATTGAGAATTATGAATTGCGCTTATATGGCGAAGAACACTTAAGTAGGTCAAGAGCGTAAGTCCATGAGCATAATAAGATGGGTATAATTGACACCACCTGTAGCATAAGAATTACATAAGGCACACTCGTAGTCAGCTGGAGATACTAAGGGGGTTCCCTCCGGTTGTAAGCCAGCAGGGGAGAGGAATGGTCGGGAGCAAAGTCTGGATCAACGAGGAATAAAGAGACTCCAGATACAGGAGACAGTGCAATAATCCTTTGGTCCGTAGAGAAAAAAGCAACAGCTATACTCCGGTATGCAAGACAGCATGGATGAAAGCTAGCCAGCCTCTGTGGGTCCTAGAGGCGGGCTCGATGGTGCTCCTCACAGGGTAGATCCCACACAGCAGTGGGGTAGACGGTTCTCTGCTCCAGCAGCCACAGTACCAAAGCAATATAATTCAGCCGGAAAAGGCTCTGCATTCGCCGGTGTAGGTTCTCCGGTGTACATATCCAACGGTTCTCGTCTAGGACTCCTCGGATGGCGGCACGAGTTTAGGCCGCCCAGCCTGGATAAGTGCACTAGCTCGGTACGACGAACCGGTGGTAATGCTGGTCACTGTAGAACGGTAGCCGCATGATACACTATAAATAATAGACTATTACTTTACAATAGAATAAGTCGAACTCGACGATACAGCGTTAAACTCTGACACTTTAGCTATCTATTCGCACGCGGTTCTCAAGGCTCTATTTAGGGTCAAAAGGGGCCCACTTCACGGCACGTTGTATCGTGGTGAAGGCTTCAACGTTTTGGGTCAACTGTCGTTTTAGGATAAGTGCTGCTGTATCCACCTGCGACGTATTTATACGTAAGGTGAATAATCTAGTGCCAACCTCAGTTCTGTCTCGTATTACTGCGCAAACCTGGACATGTTGAGACATGTCTTAGCGGTAGCTTTGAACTTGCCATTGGGGGTATGGCCGTTGGCGCCTAGGGGTCGCTGTCCAATAGGAGAACGAATATTATGGTCTGGCCTGTACCTAGGTAAAGGGATATTCCGTGTATATATACAAAGAATATACAAGGGATATCAGACGATATACAAATATTATACAATATATCTCAAGTAATAAATATATATATTCGGTTTAATCTGACCCTTTGTAACACTAAGTGACAGCACTAAGTGACAGGGGAGACAGGTGACAGTAGCCAAGTGACAGATGACAGAATGGTGGGTGGTTCCAGACAGCAGTCAGCAACCAGAACGTAACACAGTCCGACAGACTTGATATCGTCGTCTATCAAAAATCCCTTATCGGCCATTAGGCCATCACCTCTTTGCAGATAGCCAATTTCTATCAGTTTCTCCAGTAGTGGGATGAGACCACTCTCTCTGACTATCTCCTTGTCAGACATAGAGCCTGTGAAAAGTGCAGAAGAGAAGATCACAGCACCACGGAGGTCACAGGAAACTAACGATTTAAGAGTGTTTGTGCTTTTGTAACTGGAATAGCTCTGACTTTGCAACACCAGTGAGGTAAGCCGTTCCATTTTTAGTTCAGTGCAATCCAATATTGCAAATGTTGATGGATAATCCGTTTTGTAGGTGTCTGGCATATTTGCCATAATGACATCTCTGTGAGGCCAAATTGGTATTGCACCCAATACGTCGAACATATAATGAATCCAGGAGTTGAAAAGATTACTTGCACTTTGCACGGTTATGCTGAATCTAAAGGCAAGGTTTTTCAAGTCTTCATTGTTGCGTAGTTTCATTAAAACAAATAACAGCTGGCTACGCAGGGGCATTTCAACAACTTGCCAATCATTCCGCTAGTATTTTAAGGGGACATTTATTTGAGTGGCACATGGATCACTTAGAATGCCAAATATTGTGCACAGGTGGTTGACGCGTTCATATGTGAATCCAGTACTGTATGCTAACATTTGGCGGATGTCACTGTTTTGGAGAAGTTCCGGTGTGAGAGTTCCTTTTCTAAGTGTGCCATTGTCTGCTTTCAGCCTTTCTACCTCTGTTTCCTTTAAAGCCAGCATCTCTTTCAGGTTACCATTTTCTAATTCAAATTACTTCTCTTTTTCTGTGGACTACTCTTCTTCTGGTCCCCCTTCTAGCATGTAAATCGCGATTTTTAAATTTGTTTGTCATGACAAACCAATTACATAATCCAACATATGTGTAAAGGCACAACATATTCCAGTTAACGGTATATTTTTTTAATGATTTGTTACGGCGTAGTCGTTCTATATGAATTGAAAATGGGGGACCCTGATGTAAACAAGACAAACGTCTTTCTCAGGTCTGCATCCCCTTAACAATTGTGTGTATTGAGCGGTACTGTATTGTACCCATTCTGCAATCTGTTAAATAAAGTTTTCATTCATTCATTCATTCATTCATTCATTAATTCATTCATTCATTCATTCATTCATTCATTCATTCATTCATTCATTCATTCATTCATTCATTCATTCAGTCAGTACTTCCATGCGTATAAATTGCGGAATCGAGCGAGTCCGCGGCCGCTCGCTCTGCCGCGCGGCAGAGCGGTGGATAGGGGGGCGGGTCACGTGGGGGTCAGAGGAACCCGGAAACCGAATTCCGTTGCGGAAAGGATACACGCGTTCAGGCTTGCGTTCCTGATATCAACTGGGGTTGCACGCACCTAATGGCGCCACGTGCACGCTCGCTCCCGGCATGCGCATAAATGTCCCCTCGCTTGAGCACAGACTACAGACAGTGCCTAATTGCCTCTACGAATGGAATGTAACACATATCATTCACAACAAGTTAGGTGTGAATGTATCTGAGAACGTATTTAACACACCTGACGACCGGCGCTATTGATATGCAAAGTAGCCAAGGTGGGTACTTATAGCGAGTTGGCGAGTGCAGCGCATTCCTGTGTGCGTGCACGCACTTTGGCTCAAATCTGAGCCTGCACGGAGTGCAACTCCGTCCCAAGAGCAACGCATGCCTGCTGGTGTTCTATCGCCATGCTCTAAGACAAACTCTAACCTTAACCAACTTCGAAAGAGTGCCTACGCTTAACCGCCGAAAGAACTTGCCGTCACGCTCTAAGACAAACTATAACCTTAACCAACTTCGAAGAGTGCCTAAGCTTAACCAGTGTAGAAACAGGCGTCGGCCAGTCAGAGAGCGTCTCCAAGAAATGCGGCTTGGTTTGGTAATCACGCTGCTCCGCCTGTTTCTTGTAAATGAAGCAGACAATTATTCGTTGTTTTGCGGCAAACGCATGTAGACCTCGCTGGCAGCATTATAAGGGGGGGGGGGGGAGCATCTATTGATTGATTGATTGGACATTGTATTAACAGATTGCAGAATGGGTACAATACAGTACGGCTCAATACACACAATTGTTAAGGGGATGCAGACCAGGGCCCTGTTCCTCGTACCTGGCTAACTGAGTTAGCCGGATAATTTTCAGGATAGCTTGACTTAAGCCAGACCTTTCCGTTCCCCGACATCGGATTGTCTAAATCGCTATGGTAACAGATCAGAAAGTTTGAACCTGGTCGAGGGCAGGGTTTAGTTCAGTTAGCTGGATAAACCATGACCACACCCTCGCAAAGAAATGCAGCTCGCTTCCTGAAATAATTCTCACAGTCTAGATCCCATTATACCATTCTGAATTATGTTTTTGTGCTTCGTTTTTTTAGAGGGGGCTTTTGAAATGTAAAATAATAGACCTAAAATGCCGATAATAAATCATATTCAGCCTATAGATTTACTTTGTCCTAAATAATGCACGTCATATTTATACGGATATGGCGCTCGCGAGGTGCGATACATTAAGTGGTTATTTTAATAACCAGTGGTGCAGTCGTAATATGGGAACTGCCCAGACGCCACGTGCACGTGCGTTCCCGCGCGGCTTGTATTTTGGTTTGGCTCTTCTCTTCTTTGTTACGCTATCGGTATCCTATTATTATGCAAAGTCTAGGTGATAAGTGCCGGCCGGGTACTTGGCGCACGGCGCGACGAGTCCAGTGACAATTGTAAACGCATTTTTGTGTGCGCGCATGCACATCCGATTGCGCGTACTTCTGCCTCAGTGAACTACTAGGACGGCGTCTTACCCCGTCCTACCTCCACTGCACCACTGTTAATAACGCGGATCATTGCAAATGTGAATCCCGCTGGGATATTTGTAATGAATGAAACCTATCGGGCGTTTGGCTCTCATTCGTTTCATATTCTCGGCTGTGGATGTATTTGCTTAACGGAGCGCCCGGATTGTGTTTCATTCAAGCATAAATTGAAGCGTCTTTATGCTTGGACTGTGGATTATGAATTACAAGGAATCTGAATCTGTGGATTGTTTAATTGTATCACTGTCACTCATACGTTATTGTGATATTGTAACTGGGATTAAAATGTCTGATGAGATGCGCTGTTTGATGGATTTGAGAAATTTAATGAGCCGTTGACATTAATGAATTTGAGAAAATGCATTTATCTGTTCAAGCAGCTGTTATCTGATGATTAACATGACTGGTGTCACTGGTATAAACCAAAGGTTAATCAATTAAATGCATGTATGGATGATGTCCGTAACAGATTAAAACCTGATTAATAGTGAAACTGTATAGCCTCCCTCCAAGCCTCTCTGACGTTATTTCGGGTCGCGCCATGAACTTTTTGGGAACCATGTATTTATATATAAAGTAAACCAAGCGCATACAGTACAGATATCCTCATAAGTATCTATTAATTAGTATCAATTAGATACTCTTTGGGCTTGTTTGTATACTTATTCTGAAAGAGTTGAACAAATTATTTTCGCTAGCAATAGATCTCATTCGATTATTCATTCCATTAAGCATACTGCCAGCAGGCAGATTTAAAGAAATATAATCTGATTGATTGGGGTAATGAGGGACTTAGAATTAGCCTATAGATTATGCATTTAACTTGTCGGCGAGGCTATTGAGCCGTACTGTATTGTACCCATTCTGCAATCTGTTAATAAAGTTTTAAATCAATCAATCAATCAATGCCGTTAGAAAATCAGGATTTCTGCGATCGACATCTGCTGTCTTTTCAGCTGAGGCGGCCGTGCGCAATTATCCTGAGTATCAAGTCTGGTTCGAATTAACAAGACTGAATCAGCGTTCGAGGAACAGGGAAAGCCCGGATGCGTGAATACTTTCGGCAGCCAACATGCCCTTCCGCGTTGCTCTGATTGGCCAAGCGCTCGCATGCGCATGAGCCGCGACAAGCTCCTCAGCCAGGCAGGAATACTAAACTCTGCTTAACGCAATTTATACAAATTGAAGTATTGATTATGCCGTAACGAATCATTAAAAAAATATACCGTTAACTGGAATATGTTGTTTCTTTACACATATGTTGGATTATGTAATTGGTTTGTCATGACAAACCAATAAAAAATCACGAATTAACCGGTGGCTACAACAACATACAGTAACTACATGCATCATTGTTTACAATGAACGGTGGGGCTAATCGAAAGGACTGGACACGGACGCGTTAAACAGCAATCAATTAATTTAATATAACAGTCCGGTTCTGTGTTTTTTTGTGTCTGTAGATTGTTGTTGAACAACTAACTTTAGGTTAGTCCTTTCGATTAGCCCCACCGTTCATTGTAAACAATGATGCATGTAGTTACTGTGTGTTGTTGTAGCCACCGGTTAATTCGCGATTTTTTATTGGTTTGTCATGACAAACCAATTACATAATCCAACATAGGTGTAAAGAAACAACATATTCCAGTTAACGGTATATTTTTTGTAATGATTCGTTACGGCGTAATCAATACTTCCATTTGTATAAATTGCGTTAAGCGGAGTTTAGTATTCCTGCCTGGCTGAGGAGCGTGTTGCGGCTCATGCGCGCGCTCGGCCAATCAGAGCAACGCGGAAGGGCATGTTGGCTGCCGAAAGTATTCACGCAGCCCGGATTCAAACATCGGGTTAATTTAATCTGGATAATGGGACTTTTGATCGACTTAGTTGAACCAGGTACGAGGAATAGGGTCCCCCATTTTCAATTTATCATAACATTTATGACATACACGACATACAAATATACAGTACTGTTTATTTACAGACAGAGTTTCTAAAAGAGAATATATTTGAGGGGGAGGAAACTGTACACTGGGGGGGGGGTCGAATTGCAGCCTCCCGTAGACTCTTTTATAGCGTTTTTTTTAAGGTGGGTAGCATTGTGTTGTTTTTCAAACTTGACCTACACATTCTAAATGGACCAACGTTTATTTTATAGTGTTTGCTAATAACAATAGCTGACAGGAAACACACACATTACGGGAGGCTGCAATTCGAACCCCCCCCCCCCCCCCCAGTGTACAGTTTCCTCCCCCTCAATATATATATTCTCTTTTAGAAACTCTGTCTGTAAATAAACAGTACTGTATATTTGTATGTCGTGTATGTCATAAATGTTATGATGAATTGAAAATGGGGGACCCTGATGTAAACAAGACCCTATTCCCTGGTTCAACTAAGTCGATCAAAAGTCCCATTATCCAGATTCAATTAGCCCGATGTTTGAATCCGGGCTTTCCCTGTTCCTCGAACGCTGATTCAGTCTTGTTAATTCGAACCAGACTTGATACTCAGGATAACAGCAGATGTCGATTGCAGAAATCCTGATTTTCTAACGGCATTGATTAATTTAAAACTGTATTAACAGATTGCAGAATGGGTACAATACAGTAGTTCAAGTTTCAAGTTTCTTTAATAGTTGTCATACAGAAGTACAGAATACTTTTATACAAAATGCTTCTTACTGTTACGCTCCAGAGACTGTGCAAGACAAGATAAGTATGAAATAAAATAACATAGTATAGCATGTAAATTAGAAGTAAAAAAAAATGATGTCACAGTGTTCAGTATAGACATATGTACAATGTTCGATGCAGAATAGACATAACTGAGTTACCATATAATATACAATACTGTGCAGTGTACTAATACAATACTATATAGTGCAAGGCAGAAATGGGATGAGGTGCAATTTAGGTACAATTTACAGTGGGTGTACGAGTTGTAGTGCAAATCCTTTATCAATAAATATAAAGTGTGTTTGTGTGGTTTAAGTGTGTGGTTAAGAGTGTGTGCATGTGGGTGTGTGTGCTGTGTGCATTTGATGGTTGTTTATTGTTCGTTTAGCAGCCTGATGGCCTGGGGATAGAAGCTTCTTCTGAGTCTTTCTGTGCTCGCCTTAAGACTCCGGTATCGCTTGCCTGACCGCAGCAGTTCAAAGAGGCAGTTGTTCGGGTGGCTCGAGTCCTTAATAATTCTCTTAGCCTTCCCCCTGCACCGCTTGTTGTAAATGTTCTGGAGGGTGGGAAGCCCCCCTCCAATTGTGCGTTCGGCTGAACGTGTCACTCTTTGTAGTCTGCTACGGTCTTGTGCAGTGCTATTCCCAAACCAGGAGGTGATGTTGCCAGTCAGGATGCTCTCTATTGTACATGAGTAGAAGTTCCTAAGGATCTTCTGACTGACTTGGAACTTCCTTAGGCGCCTGAGGAAGTAGAGGCGTTGTCGTGCCTTCTTCACAACACTGTCAATGTGTGTGGTCCATGTCAAGTCCTCGGATATGTGGGCTCCGAGGTACTTGAAACTGTTCACTCTCTCAACCGGTGCCCCGTCGATGCTGAGGGGGCTGTAGTCCTTGACCCCCGACCTCCTGAAGTCCACAATCATCTCTTTTGTTTTGCTGACGTTCAGGGAGAGGCAGTTCTCCTGACACCACTGTGACAGATTCTCTACCTCTTCCAGGTAGGCCCTCTCGTCGTTGGCAGAGATCAGGCCCACCACTACTGTGTCATCAGCAAATTTGATGATTGTGTTGTTGTTCCGCTGTGCCACGCAGTCATGTGTGTACAGGGAGTAGAGGAGGGGGCTCAGAACACAGCCCTGGGGGGCCCCTATGTTGAGCGTGATGGATGAGGAGGTGCAGTTGCCTGCTCTTACCACCTGGGGTCTGCCCGTCAGGAAGTCCAGGACCCACTGGCAGAGGTCATAGTTCAAGCCCAGGTCCCTGAGCTTGGCTGTGAGTTTGGAGGGGACTATGGTATTGAATGCTGAGCTGTAGTCGATGAACAGCATTCTCACATAGTTCCCCTGCCTCTTGTCCAGGTGTGATGCTGCACATGGGCTATGGCGCCCTCCGTGGACATGTTGGGGTGATATGCAAATTGCAGAGGGTCCAGGTTGATGGGGAGGGAGGAACATATGTAGCCCTTCACTAGCTTCTCAAAGCACTTCATGGCTATGGAGGTGAGGGCTACAGGGCGGTAGTCGTTGAGGCAAGCGGGCGTAGATTTTTTGGGTATAGGGATGATGGTGGACTTCTTCAGACAGGTGGGGATGACAGCCTGTTCCAAGGACAGGTTGAAGATGTCAGTGAATACCGGGGCCAGTTGGTCGGCACAGACTTTTAGGACGCGGCCGGGGATGCCGTCCGGTCCTGCTGCCTTCCTGGCTCAATCGGCTCAATAGCCTCGCCGACAAGCTAAATGCATAATCTATAGGCTAATTTTAAATCCCTCATTACCACAATCAATTATTATATTTCTTTAAATGTGCCTGCTGGCAGTAGGCTTAACTGAGACCAGCTGGATTTGTATAGTTTTATTTTGTGTTTTCCCTCCACATAGACATTTAGAAATGTCCTGGACATTGACTTGGACTTCTTTCTTTTTTTAACCACAGAAATGGCTAGCATAATGATGTTTTGGTATGTGTTGATGGTCATAACGTTGACATGGCTTCTGCCTATTCTGATGTTGCTGACCTTTGAGATACGGCCTGCTCTGCTCATGACCCGGAGGAGGAAGATACAGTATATGGCAGGGTGTGTCGCCTCTGTTCCGCTCATACATCCTGTAGCCACTGTGACTGAGACATTCTCCTGGCTCTGTCTTTGTCTTTACATTGGACAAACATTGGGCATTGGCCAATGGACAAGTCCTGACGAGCTGCGTTGGAAAAGGATGGGCATATACTTTACATTGAATGCTGAATTCTTTCTTGTGGGGAAATTAAGATGTTTTGGAGCAGGTGCAGAGTGTAACTAGTGGTACCAGGTAAACCTCCCACAAGCCTCAGCCTGTGGTCTCATACAGACCTGGCTCAAATAGTATATGCAAAAAAATGGTTCTTAGTGTTTGTATTAATTTACATTAACATTTACATAATTAATCCGCTCAAAGAATTAGTGGCATCTGCTGCATCAGGACAATTCAGATAGGCCCTAAATAAAGAATTCAGATAGGCCCTAAGAAAAGAAAATAACTTGTTGTGATTGTTGTATAGTATAGCAACAGCAAGTATAGCATATGGACACAGAAAAACAGCACATTGTATAGGAATGTACATAGGATCCAGTGCCTTTAAGCGATTTATTAACATTTACCATGTCTATTCTAGTTATCTTTTTATTATTATTACTATTACTATTGTTTTATTGCACAATCGTAGCGGGTGTGGGCCAACCGCATTTCACTGTATGCCCTGGTATGTGATGAATAAACTCTTGAATTTTGAATTGAATCTAAATTGTCAATCACAATAGTCTAATATTCTGGTATTGTCTTGTCCTTCGGTAAGATAATCCCCACCTATCTGGTAGTCCAAGCTAAGAATAAAATGTATTTGCAAATAGAATTTGACCCAGGTCTGATTTCATCTGCTGAAGTAAGTAAGTAAGTAAGTAAGTAAGTATTTATAAAGCACCTTTCATACATGTCATGTAGCTCAAAGTGCTGTACACAATTATAGGCATATATAACGATAAAAGCAATAAAGTCATAGTGATCAGTTAAGATCAATGTTAAAAAAATAAAATAAAAATAATAATAATAATAATAATAATAATAATAGTAACGTAAAAATGAAAATAACGTAAAAACAGTCATTTGCTTACCAGTTTGGGAGAACAGGTCCGCACAAACATTTCCGCTCAGTGGCAACCGGAAGTGCACTAAACCAATGCACTTGTATGGTAGGTAGCAATGTTTAGGTCTTATAATGCTAGTGTAGTTACGTTTTTATCAGTGGTCATAGTTGGGTCCATAGTGCTTTACCAAGTCCCACGGATCCATCAGTGGCCGTGTATTGTGTGCGTATGTACCCGTTCGCTCATGTGGTCAGTGGCCAGAGTTGGGTCCACGGGACTTATCCAAGTCCCATGGACCCATCAGTGGCCGCGTCTTGCGGTAGAAAGAAAGAAAAAGAAAAACGTATAAAGAAAACAGTCTAAAGTTTGAAAGTTTGGGAGGTCCGCAAAAACACGCCTTCAGCTCAGAAGCTGAGGCGTGTCAAAAACTTTTGAAAAACTGGAGGCGTGTCTCCTATTGTACCCATTCCTTCATCTAAGAAGTTTGAAAGTTTGGGAGGTCCGCAAAAACACGCCTTCAGCTCAGAAGCTGAGGCGTGTCAAAAACTTTTGAAAAACTGGAGGCGTGTCTCCTATTGTACCCATTCCTTCATCTAAAAAGTTTGAAAGTTTGGGAGGTCCGCAAAAACACGCCTTCAGCTCAGAAGCTGAGGCGTGTCAAAAACGTTTGAAAAACTGGAGGCGTGTCTCCTATTGTACCCATTCCTTCATCTAAAAAGTTTGAAAGTTTGGGAGGTCCGCAAAAAGTAGCAGGTCTACATCATCTTTGGTTGATATTGTTGAGTAAAACATAATCAATCTTTTTTTATTATTAATAGTTTGAAACACAAAACAGCTCAACATAAATACAGTACAATACAGACAAAACTAAACTCACAAACAGTACAATACAAATAAAACTAAACTCACAAACAATACAATACAGTATACAGACAAAACAAAACTCACAAACTGTGAGGGTTTGCCTGTTGCTCACCTACTCACTCTGTTCCTTTAAACCTACTGTTAAGGAATTCCCTTCTCACTCACCTCACTAGCCCCCACCCTCGCGTTCGTTACTCTCGTTTGCTCTCAGCAGCCACACCCTTGGTCTACCTGTCATTATGTGTTTGATTGGTCTGGTGCCGAACACACACTTTTAGTTCAAGTATCAATTATCCTCCCGCACCTGATGTGTATTCTAATTAGCACCCCTGTGGGCTTTAAGTACCTGGCTCTTCCCCTCTGTCCCTCGTGGGGTCGTGCCGTAACATGCCGTTTCATTCGGTATCATATTCTCTATCACCAGGACTCCTTCGGGAGGTCCTCTGTCTGTTTATGCTGTTTTCATCTCCGGCGTGACATGCGCTCCAGCCTTCGCCTCCTGTCGCCGTTGCCTGAGGTAGACACTGGACTGCGCTCTCTAGACTTCCACGGGAGGCTTCCCAGTGTTCCACTTCAGACCCCCACGCAGCAGACGTCCTGACGCTCATCCAGACCTCCGCGCAGCTTCCAACCAGGCGCGCATCCAGACCTCCACGCAGCAGATGCGCTCGTCACTCCAGGCGCGCATCCAGACCTCGACGCAGCTGATGCGCTCTTCACTCCAGGCGCGCATCCAGACCTCCACGGAGCAGACGCGCACCATCCAGACCTCCGAGCCTGGCACGCTCTTCCGCGCAGACGCACTCCAGATGCGTCCTCTGTACCGGCGCGCACTCCAAGCAGTCGCGCACCACTCTGACCTCCGCTTGGACAACCGGTTCCCCGGTGGCGACGCTCTCACCCCGTTCTGTTTCCAACGCTCTTTACGCACAACGCCTGGGTGAGTTTTTTTATGACTGTCTTTGATCCAATTCCGTTTTTCGTGTGTTTATAAAACACTGAAGATTTCCAGCTTTTTATTAGACAGTCACTCACCCAGCGTTTTAGCCTTTTTTGGATTGTTTTCATTGGGATAATATTTTGGCCTTTACATCGCCTCACTGTGTGTTTTCACACCGAAGATATTTATCACGTGGTTTTGTGTTTGGGACGTTGACTCACTGTGTGTTTACACACCGAAGATATTCATCACGTGGATTTGTGTTTGGGACGTTTACTCACAGTGTGTATATACACCGAAGATTCTCTCACTTGGATAACTCTGTTTTTGGTTACAAGTCACCTCTCCTGTCACCTGCTCTGTTCCAACTGCACTGAGTTAACCCACTCCCTCTCTCCCTCTCGGTTCCGTTTACCCACCTCGGAGATCTGCCGAGAGAAGTCTGCAGAGCGGCTCTGATGTTCCCACCTGCTTCCCCAGTCTACCATCCCGGGAGAAGCTGCAGAGCAGCAACTTCATTAATGCTTTTTCCTAGGCCTTACCCTGTTTTTCCCTAGTCCTCCTAGTCCTCCCTATCTAGTCCTCCCAGTCCTCCCACTCCCCAGCCCGCCTCCGCGGGTCTCTGTTCCCTGTTTTCCCCACTCTAGTCCTCCCAGTCCTCCCACTCCCCAGCCCGCCTCCGCGGGTCTCTGTTCCCTGTTTTCCCCACTCTAGTCCTCCCAGTCCTCCCTGTCCCCAGCCCGCCTCCGCGGGCCTCTGTCCCTGTCTCCCCTCTCTAGTCCTCCTAGTCCTCCCTCTCCAGTTCCTCCTAGTTCCTCCCTGTTCCTGCCTTGTCCCTTGCCCCGGCCCTGTTTCCTTTAGCCTTCCCTTTGCCTTCCCCTTAGCCAGCTCGCCTCTTAAAGGCACTGGGCCTTTCCCTTTTCTTGTTTCTCCAGTATTGGTGTTCTCCCTTAAAGGGACAGTGCCTTTTTTTCTGATTGTTTTCAATAAATACCCGTTCTTGGCTTACTCTCATACCTGTCTTGTGTTGTGCGATTGGGGTCGGTTACAAACCATAACAGTACGACCCCACCGAATCGACGACCCCAGCCAGCACAGACGGTGTATGTTGAGTTTGCCTTTTTTTTTCTTGTTCCCTCTAGTTCCCCCTAGCTCCCCTGTTAGCCCTGTTGGCTTCCCTGTTAGCCCTGTTTAGCTCCCCTGTTAGCCTGTTGACTCCCCTGTTTGCTTCCCTGTTAGCCTCGTTAGCTCCCCTGCAGCTTGTTAGGCCTCTACTACCAGCATGGCCCCTGTCTGCTAGCCTTGCCCCGGCTGCTAGCACAGCCTCTATGTTAATGCAGCCCTTGCTGCTGGCATAGGCCCTGTAGCTAGCCATGCCCAGGCAGCTAACCCTGTCCCTCAGCAGGGCCCCTGTCTGCTAGCTTGGCCCCGGCTACTAGCACAGCCTCTATGTTAATGCAGCCCTTGCTGCTGGCATAGGCCCTGTAGCTAGCCATGCTCAGGCAGCTAACCCGGTCCCTCTGCATGGCCTCCACTTTTTGTGTAGTTTGTCCCACTGCTAGGACTGCCTTTTCAGCTAGCAAGGTCAGTTTTTCCCACTGCTAGGACTGCCCTTTCAGCTAGCAAGGTCAGTATTCCCACTGCTAGGACTGGTCTTTCAGCTAGCAAGGTCAGTTTTTCTCACACTGCTAGGACTGCCGCTTCAGCTAGCAGGGTCAGTTTTCCCACTGCTAGGACTGCCCTTTCAGCTAGCAAGGTCAGTTTCCCCACTGCTAGGACTGCCCTTTCAGCTAGCAAGGTCAGTTTTCCCTCTGCTAGCCCCTTCCCTGTTCCCCTCTCCGGTGCCCCTGTTCCAGCCCCGTCTGCTAGCCTAGCTCCGGCAGCTAGCGCAGCCTCTATGTTGATGTAGCAGTACAGCTAGCATAGGCCCTGTAGCTATCAGTGCCCTGGCAGCTAACCTTCCCTCTGCTAGCCCTTTTCCCGGTGCTCCTATGGTTACCCCTCAGCTACCCTAGTTACCCCTCGGCTACCCTATTCTTTTGCTAGCCCCACTTTTGTTGTGGCTTCCCCTGCTGGCTTGGCCCAGTACTTTTTGTTTTTTGCCTTGTTTTGTCCCCTGCCACTCTGTCTGTGTTTTTGGGTCGCCGGGTGGGGGGGGGTACTGTGAGGGTTTGCCTGTTGCTCACCTACTCGCTCTGTTCCTTTAAACCTACTGTTAAGGAATTCCCTTCTCACTCACCTCACTAGCCCCCACCCTCGCGTTCGTTACTCTCGTTTGCTCTCAGCAGCCACACCCTTGGTCTTCCTGTCATTATGTGTTTGATTGGTCTGGTGCCGAACACACACTTTTAGTTCAAGTATCAATTATCCTCCCGCACCTGATGTGTATTCTAATTAGCACCCCTGTGGGCTTTAAGTACCTGGCTCTTCCCCTCTGTCCCTCGTGGGGTCGTGCCGTAACATGCCGTTTCATTCGGTATCATATTCTCTATCACCAGGACTCCTTCGGGAGGTCCTCTGTCTGTTTATGCTGTTTTCATCTCCGGCGTGACATGCGCTCCAGCCTTCGCCTCCTGTCGCCGTTGCCTGAGGTAGACACTGGACTGCGCTCTCTAGACTTCCACGGGAGGCTTCCCAGTGTTCCACTTCAGACCCCCGCGCAGCAGACGTCCTGACGCTCATCCAGACCTCCGCGCAGCTTCCAACCAGGCGCGCATCCAGACCTCCACGCAGCAGATGCGCTCGTCACTCCAGGCGCGCATCCAGACCTCGACGCAGCTGATGCGCTCTTCACTCCAGGCGCGCATCCAGACCTCCACGGAGCAGACGCGCACCATCCAGACCTCCGAGCCTGGCACGCTCTTCCGCGCAGACGCACTCCAGATGCGTCCTCTGTACCGGCGCGCACTCCAAGCAGTCGCGCACCACTCTGACCTCCGCTTGGACAACCGGTTCCCCGGTGGCGACGCTCTCGCCCCGTTCTGTTTCCAACGCTCTTTATGCACAACGCCTGGGTGAGTTTTTTATGACTGTCTTTGATCCAATTCCGTTTTTCGTGTGTTTATAAAACACTGAAGATTTCCAGCTTTTTATTAGACAGTCACTCACCCAGCGTTTTAGCCTTTTTTGGATTGTTTTCATTGGGATAATATTTTGGCCTTTACATCGCCTCACTGTGTGTTTTCACACCAAAGATATTTATCACATGGTTTTGTGTTTGGGACGTTGACTCACTGTGTGTTTACACACCGAAGATATTCATCACGTGGATTTGTGTTTGGGACGTTTACTCACAGTGTGTATATACACCGAAGATTCTCTCACTTGGATAACTCTGTTTTTGGTTACAAGTCACCTCTCCTGTCACCTGCTCTGTTCCAACTGCACTGAGTTAACCCACTCCCTCTCTCCCTCTCGGTTCCGTTTACCCACCTCGGAGATCTGCCGAGAGAAGTCTGCAGAGCGGCTCTGATGTTCCCACCTGCTTCCCCAGTCTACCATCCCGGGAGAAGCTGCAGAGCAGCAACTTCATTAATGCTTTTTCCTAGGCCTTACCCTGTTTTTCCCTAGTCCTCCTAGTCCTCCCTATCTAGTCCTCCCAGTCCTCCCACTCCCCAGCCCGCCTCCACGGGTCTCTGTTCCCTGTTTTCCCCACTCTAGTCCTCCCAGTCCTCCCTGTCCCCAGCCCGCCTCCGCGGGCCTCTGTCCCTGTCTCCCCTCTCTAGTCCTCCTAGTCCTCCCTGTCCAGTTCCTCCTAGTTCCTCCCTGTTCCTGCCTTGTCCCTTGCCCCGGCCCTGTTTCCTTTAGCCTTCCCTTTGCCTTCCCCTTAGCCAGCTCGCCTCTTAAAGGCACTGGGCCTTTCCCTTTTCTTGTTTCTCCAGTATTGGTGTTCTCCCTTAAAGGGACAGTGCCTTTTTTTCTGATTGTTTTCAATAAATACCCGTTCTTGGCTTACTCTCATACCTGTCTTGTGTTGTGCGATTGGGGTCGGTTACAAACCATAACACAAACAGTACAATACAGACAAAACACACTAACAAAATGGTGGGGGTGCAGATCAAACACTTCTACTTTCAGTCATAACTATTCTCCAAATATGTCCTTATATAGATCCAGGGACCGTCCTCTCCATGTTCAGCAAGCGTTGAACTGACATATGTGCTAGTGTAATGATGCGTTGCGTAAGTGCTGATTGTATACCAACTACCCCTATGCCCAAGAGGCAGACTCTTGGACATAAGGGTATTTTAACATTGAGAATAGAGGATAGTCTTAAAATGACCTTGTGCCAAAAACTCTTCACTGTGGGGCAATGCCACAACATGTGGATGAGTGTTCCTACCTCCCCACATCCATGCCAGCACAAATCTGAGATGGCTTGATCAATTTATTTTATTTTACATGGTGTAATATAGGCTCGATGAACTACCTTAATTGTATCATTTTATATCTTACACATTTGGATGATGTTGTTGTATTTTTTAAAACAGTCTCCCATTGTGGAGCAGTCAAGGAAACCTTCAAATCCCTCTCCCACTGCTGTTTAATGGAGGCCAGGCCATCTGATGAGCTAAGTGACAGTAACCTGTAGATCTTGGATACTGACCTCCTTTCTGAAGCGATCCTTGTTAGTCTGTCATCCATATCCTTGTTTATCCCCATATCTCTATTTTTAATAGATACTGATCTTACTACAGATCTTAACTGAAAGTACAACATGAATTCACTATTTCTTAAATTATACATATCTTTCAATTCATTAAAGGGTATTGTCTCTCCATCCTTCACAATCTGTCCTAGTTGATGTATTCCTTTACCCTGCCATGAAGTATTTACTAGTGTACTGCCCCCAGCCATTAATAGGGGGTTAGACCATATGGGGCATGAAGGTAAAGAGATCCCTTTGAAAGCTAACCGTTTCTGTAGGGTTTTGATTATCTCACATGAAAGTTTTATTATAGGGTTATCCATTTTAAAGTTAGGTTTAGGGTGAAACCATAATGATACCAAGGATACCGTTTTACTATGTTCTGATAAAATATTCTCCTCAATCCATTTCCAACTGCCTATTTCGGTCTTGCATATGTAACCCCATGACAAGGGGAATCTGGCATTATAAGAAAGCTAGTATGAGTAAACATCCGGAATACCAAGTCCACCGCTATTTCTTGGTCTCATCAATTTCTTGTAGCTGATTCTAGGTGTCTTCTCCCTCCACAAGAAACCTGTAAATAACTTATTTATCTCTTTAAACCAATATGAGGGCAATTTGAGTGGAACAGCTGATATTAGAAATGATATTCTAGGTAAAATATAAATTTTTATTATCTCTGCTCTACCCCATAATGAAATAATATCCTTAATCTTAATATCCTCCCTAATTGTCTTCAAGAGGTGTGGACCATTAGAATAAAAAATCGTGTCTATAGGTGTCCGGATGTTTATTCCGAGGTATCTCATACCTTGTGATCTCCACTGTAACATAATCAATCTTAAAGGACGGACGAGAAGAACCTGCGAGCTTCGTGCCGTGGACTTGGAGACAACCAGCATTGATGTTCTATAATATGACCCGTGCAGCGATCTAGGCCTCATGAAGAAGTGCAGAGGCTGGACTAAATCAGTGTGAGGGGATACAGAAACACTGAAACCATTAAGACTGTGACATTTCCCAATAATTCTAATATAAAAAAAGGTTTCTGAGAATGTTTCCTCAGATCTAGTTCTGCATAGTCAATATTTGCTCAGAGACGTTTGGATTGTTGCCAAAGCTGGACCCAGTGCTGCTAAGAGAGATAAGACGAGCCATAGACATTGTGGAGAAGGAGCGGGGGAACCTGGGCGGAGAGCTGTCGATCTGTCAGCCACACACATTTACATTTAGTAATTTAGCTGACGCTTTCATCCCAAGCGACTTACAAGTTCTGTACGACAAGTCATCAGGAAGGGCACAACTCAAATCAGCTGAGTAACAATGTTCATCAAAGTGTTGAGTGCTACAGTGTAAGTTATCAGGACAAGTGCATGACAGTAACGTTAGTAAGGTATTTTATAATTTTTTTCAGATGTTGGTTGAAGAAGTGTGTCTCGACGGCGAAAGATTGGACGGGTTTCGGCTGTCCTAACTGTGGTGGGAAGTTCGTTCCAGCATTGTGGGCCAAGGACTGAGAATAGGCGGCTTCTCTTTTATGACCCTCCCGGAGCTCAGGAGTGGGTCTGAGGCGGCCAGAAGATGCAGAGCGTAGGGGTCTTGAGGGTGTGTAGTTAGAGACCATTGACCGGAGGTAGGCGGGAGCCGTTCCCTTCGCCGGACAATATGCCAGGTCGAGGGCCTTGAAGCGGATTCGTGCGGCAATGGGGAGCCACACACCAGCAATGACTGGCTCAGTCACTAGATTCTAACAGGACAAGAAAAAGTTTCTACTTGCTTTCTTCAGTTTGCCTTTAAAATGGCTTGTTAGTATTGTTAGCATTCCTTATGAAAACAATGGGGCACAGCTATAGCTTAGCATTCCTCATTGAAACAATGAGGCACAGATAGCCGCTAGCTCAGCGCTAGTAGTGCCCTGTGGTTTCGGTGAGTAATGCTAACAACCGAAGGACAAATGTAAAATGTTCTGGTGGAGAAAGAAATAGCCACCTAAAACTCTAAATCGATGGCTGAAACGCAAAACCTCCTATCTGCAAAATTTCAGATTTCCTGATTTCACTTTGCATGATGAGAAACCTCCTATCTGCACCTACTCAGTCTGTCTGCAAGATATTTGCCAAAAGCCAGAAGCAGTGTATTGTATTGGGTATCCTTCAAAAGAAGGAGAAAACAACATTTTTTTTTGTTTTCTCAAAAAAGTGAAATTTTCTGATAGGAGGTTTTGCGTTTCAGCCATCAAAATGTCAACGTATCCATTTAAGGATTAATATATAGGCAAGGGAGTAAATAATATTGTGAGTAAGAAGTCATCTTTATTGATTTCTTCCACTGGTGTTGGTTTCTGAACTGATGGGCAGGCCTGGGTTAAATATGATTTGCAAATAATTCTTAGCATTAGTTTTAACCCGCTTGTAGTGCCAGATGGGTGGCGTTCAACACACAGAACAATACAACAGGCACTAGAATGTTTGACTATTTGAAAGTCACTTTAGTAGGCTACACTTTTCTAGTGATTGACAACTCACTTGACATAATCTGAAGGATACCGATGCAATTAACCCCAGCCATCAGAGACTCCCAAGTAGATTAAAACAAATGCTACAGTAATAATTACTTGAAAATACTATGGCCCAAATCTGCTGTTGAACCAGGCAGCCATATGATGGATCCCGTGGATGATCTATCCACATTAAAGTCTAGATATTAGTAGATGCAGATGCATATTGTGTACATTGTTCACATTTCCTTTCTTATAACCACAAACCTCCACACCATTCATCACCAGATGACTTCTATTAATAATAATAATAATAATAATAATAATAATAATAATAAATTGGATTTATAGAGAGAAGCACCTTTCTCAGACTCAAGGACACTTTACAATGAGAGAGAAGCTATATCAAAGAGAGGGTACAAAATATGAATATATATATATTCATTCATTATATATATATATATATATATATATATATATATATATATATATATATATATATATATATATATATATATATATATATAATTATATATATATATATATATATATATATATATATATATATATATATATATATATATATATATATAATTATAGGTAAATAAAAAAAGGGAAGCAAGGTGTAACAGTAACAGAAGAATAAACAAAAACAACGGGATCGTTAAAAGAAAATAGTCAGGGGGGAAGGGGGTGGTATTACTCAGATAATAGTACCAATTTAAAGTTCCTTGAGGTTTTGTAGAACAGAGTCCAGGTCAAGTTGGCTCTGGTTTGGAGCTCCGTGGGTCGCCTCGTTAATTTTCAGCGCACTGAGATTGAGATCCAGGATGCGGTTATAGTTTTGAATCAGACGCTTCGCTTTGTCTTTGTCCATGTATCCTTAAGAGAGGAACAAAATGTAGACATTTAATTTTGATCAACGTAATGGGTTTTATTTTCTCACAGTTCTTCCAGTGCTGTGTGTCATGTTGACGTTTCTTTTACTCACCCAATGTTCGCCAGTCCCCACAATATTTTTAGGATTTAAAAACAATGAAGCCATACCAATTCATGTAAAGAAATACTCAACAGATATTAACTTTACCTCAATTACAAGCAATCTAGACAGCATATATGGTTAAGATTTGCCATTTACCACTGCTAGATCACATTTATCAATACAATCCATTATAGGCCTAATCAAGACATGAATGGAATAAATGGCTGACAGGAAGAGCATGTTCAGAGCTAGGCTCACACTACCCAAATGCAGCACTGAACGGCACAGGAAGTCCTTCATTCCAACAGCCATCAGACTATATAATGCATCACTGTGCCTCACTGCATCACTGAGCACAGAGCGGCAGCTCAATAGTGGCAGGAAGCCGCGACTAGCGGCCTCCAGGCTCCACAACAGGGGGCAGCGACGGCTGCCAGACATTGATCTAGGACTTATAGGAACCCAAGGAGGACAATACACTACCTGAAGCATACTGCACCTTGTGACACTGTGAAGACTGGAATATATATTTCATATTTCATTTAGTTAGATTTAAATTATAATTATATTGACCAAATTGTTTACACTGCTTCCCCCATGCTCAGTATATTCTTACTGTATTTATTTCTGTATATTTTATTTCATTTCATTTTATTCTATTTTACTTTATCCTATGCAACTTGATTTGATTTGTGTTATTATTCTAATTTGTGACCTGTGACCTGTCTAAATGTTTAAATGTTGAGCGATTTGCAGTGTCAAATTTCCCACGGGATAATAAAAGTATTTCTATTCTATTCTATTCTATTCTATGTTTATCTTGAAAAATATAAATGAAACAATTTACTTGTTTTCACCTACAATTTCCACACTTTCCGAACATAACATAATATAAATGTGTAGGGGAGGGGGGTGCACAGTGTGCATTCAATTCAACTGTGTTCTTTTATATTCTTCACATAAAATGAGCCATGGCCAATGAATCTCAGGTTCAAAAAATTATTAATTGTACAATTTCTCTTTTAGTAAACATTGAAAACGGATCCCACAGATCCCAACACCACACAAGGGTTAAACCGCCGAGGTCATATGGTCAGTCTTATGTTATTTGTTTATTATCACAGACTTATTATGATAGAGATGGACACAACAAGCATTGCTCAGAAGTATTTAAAAGACGCTCTATCACACACTCTATGTTGCCATGAGTTCAACTGTGTTACCATGACGAGAATGATTCCTGAAACAGCTGGATTCACATACCCGTGTTCTTGGTGTCACACATGTGCATGGTTCGCTCTAGCCTGTGGAACCGCTGGAGCCATGTCTCTGTTTCAACCAGGGCCACCGGTGCTGCTGTGGCTGTCCTAACCGAGGCTGAATCCCCGGGGGACAATGTTTGTGACACACGGCCTGATTCTGCCTGATTTGGAGAGGAAAACACGTTTTCATTTGACATGTTTCATTTGACGCCAATTTGACATTGTTTCAGAAATGATTAACCCGGAGGAACATCATTATAATTTTGTCGATATACAGAATAGAAAGTGCTTTGTTGTCTCTATTTTGTCCTTGAAAACTATGTGAATTTACCTCCCCGCCACTGCGTAGCTCTCTGGGCAACACAGCACTACTTACGAAGTGTAAGAGGTTTTTGTAATGAATCTATAGAGAGCAGGAGCACAACACAAATGTATTCCCATTGTAAATAACTCTGACATTGACATTGATACATTTACATTGTCATTTAGTTGACGCTTTTATCCAAAGCGACTTACAAGTTCTGTACGACAAGTCAGCAGGAAGGGTACAACTCTTTCAGCTGAGTAACAATGTTCATCAAAGTGTTGAAACTTGAGTGCTGCAGTGTTGAGTGCATAGTAGTAGAGATATATTGTATTAGGAAGAGTGCATCATAGAGGACAGTAAGAAAGTTTATATATTTTTTTCTTTTCATTTCAGATATTGATTGAAGAAGTGTGTCTTTATATGTCTTGATACAGATGACCAATTTACTATCTAGATCCAAAACCTAGTTAATAACAATAATAAATACCCTTTTTATTTTCCAAATCCCACTCTTTCTTGCTATACTTGATCATGCCTAAAAGCCACTTAACGCTTTGACCCACATCAAATACCCATACTGTAAATACTAGACCATATGGCACACAGTCATTGTCACCTTACCTGATCTAGGTTGCTCTTATCGGAGAACATTTGGAGGAGCAGATGGAATGTTGGCAATTTCAGCGGAACCGCATTTTTCAGAAACACATAAGTGATCTCAGATTGGTCCAGAGTCCCGCTCAGGGCAGGGTCGAGTGCAACCACTTCCTCCCCAATTGACCTCAAGGAGGAAGGTCGCCATGCTGCCAGCTCCTCCCTGACAGCCATCGAGAGCCAGTCCTTATCTCTCTCCTCCTCCTCGGGCAGATCTATCTGGGGAAAACACAAGCAATATGATCATATCTCCACCACTGGCATAATGCTAAAGCTAAAAGCAATACTACAATAGGCACTTATCAGATCTCTAACCTTCTTAAGAATATAGGAAGGCACAAGAGGCTGCAGGCAGTTTTATTTATTTATAAATATTTAAAAAAATACTTTTCCATGTTTATTGTAAAGACATGTTATTGGAACCGACCTCCTCCGTACTCGCCTCCGCTGTCCCTTCGGGTTTTGTCCTTTGGAGGGTCCTCTGATGAATGTAGGACAGGGAACGGTCGCCAGATGGTGCTGTGACACACAGTCTGTCGGGAGCCTGGGGACATGACACCGCATATACCGTAACCCAAAGAGGACAGTAAAATCCATTCTGATGTAATTAATCATCGCCGTGCATAATGTCTATTTTGCATATATACTGTATGTACAGTTCCGGGCTGTCCTTGACTAACCATTTAGGACTGCACTTAGTCGACTAATCGATTCGTTGGTTTATTCCACAAATCTGTCAAATAGTGTTTTCCCACATTGCAGTCATGCAGAGGGACCTCTTTGAGTCTAGTGCTTGTGGGAGATGTGCTTATATATTAAAGGAAATAACATAATCGACTAACAAAATCTTTCTTATTCGACTGCGACCAAACCAACCAATTAATGGAGGTAAGAGGAGGCAGCCCTGACATTGTTCATACAGAAAATATGAATATGGTAAAAGATGCAGATTTCACCAAAATGAGTACACATTTTACCCTGTTCAGAGCAGCCTGAAGTGCTGAACTCATTCCATCCTCTAGTTGTCTGTGGGATTTGGACACTCGAAGGTCTTGTTTGTCTGGTGTGCCCTTTAGCGTGTCCTCCACAGCCTCTGGAGGAGTTTCTGCTCCTTTCAGTGTATCTCTGTTCAGTTGAAGATATGCAGCATGGTGGGGAATACAAGACTATGATAAGTGTTTAGCTTTTTCTGACATTGAGTGATTGTGCGAAAAAGAAAAAAAGGATTTGTTTGAATTTAGCAAAGATTGGGGAGGAATGGATTACTCTAAACATTGGTCCTCGTTCTCAAACGTGTTTGTAAGTGCCTTTGTAAATATCTTGGTAAAAATGTCGTACCAACAGATTTACGAAAAACCTCCTCCGGATTCCTGAACGCGTGAAACGGTCTCCATAACTCGTCAAAGTCTTCGCAGCTGGGTTCCCATAAATGAAATACGTCATCATTTTTTTTGGTATTCTATATTTATGTTTGGGCTTTCTGTATTTTTCACCCATCCCAATTATCGTTATGCCAATTCCCTTCCTGGTCGTTGCACGCATTGCCCCACTGTCGGCCTGGGGAGGGTGTAGAACTACCACATGCCTTCTCCGATACATGTGGAGTCGCCAGCCGCTTCTGTTCACCTGACAGCGAGGAGTTTCACTGGGGGAACGTAACGTGTGCGGAGGTTCACGCTATTTCCCCCAGATCCCCTCCCTGCAGAACAGGCGCCTAACCGACCAGTAGGAGTCGCAGTTTACAACGACCAGGACTCATACCCCACCGGCTTCCCACCCGCTAACACTGCCAATTGTATTAGTAGGGATGACTGACCAAGCCAGAGGTACCGCTGACAGCTGGATTCGATCCCAGAGTCTCTGCGGTGGTAGGCGAGTGCTTAGTCCACTGCGCTACCGACCCGCGTCACGTCCCTCATTCTTAAACTGAAATGAGCATTCTCGTTCATTGAATTTGCATACAGATCCGCCCGCCAGCTCTTTATAAGGCGAATGAGGCGTGTGCAAAACAGCAGATGTTCGGGATTGCACTGCACCATGCTGATCTATTCAACAGGTAGAGCGGAAGCGATTTGCGACTGATCAAAACTCAAAACGAGATTAGATTCAAATGTATTGTTATTATACAGCACAATTAGTACAATACACCATCCAACCAGAGTGGATAAATAAATGCGTGGAGAAATGGCTTAGTGAGGCAGCCTCAGTGCGCAAATTGTCAAGTTCAAGTTCAAGTTTCTTTAATAGTTGTCATACAGAAGTACAGAATACTTTTATACAAAATGCTTCTTTCTGTTACGCTCCAGAGACTGTGCTAGACAAAAGATAAGTATGAAATAAAATAGTATAGCATGTAAAAATAGAAGTAAAAAATAGAAGTCACGTACGTAGACACAGTGTTCAGTATATACATATGTACAATGTTCAATGCAGAATAGAAGTAACTGAGTTACCATACAATATACAATATACTATGCAATATACTAATATACAATATACTATATAGTGCAAAGCAGAAATGGGATGAGGTACAATTAGGTACAATTTACAGTAAGGTGTACTGAGGTATGGGTTGTAGTGCAAATCCTTTACCAATAAATATAAAGTGTGTTTATGTGTTCTAAAGTGTGGAGAGTGGGTGCTGCAGTGTGTTGTTTGTTTAAAGTGAGTGTGTGCGTGTGGATGTGTGTGTTGTGAGTGCATTTGATGGTTGTTGCATAGTGTTATTGTTCGTTGAGCAACCTGATGGCCTGGGGATAGAAGCTTCTTCTGAGTCTTTCTGTGCTTGTCATGAGACTCCGGTATCGCTTGCCTGAACGCAGCAGTTCAAAGAGGCAGTTGTTTGGGTGGCTGGAGTCCTTGATAATTCTCTTAGCCTTACCCCGGCACCGCTTGTTGTAAATGTTCTGGAGAGTGGGAAGCCCCCCTCCAATTGTGCGTTCGGCTGAACGTGCCACTCTCTGTAGTCTGCTACGGTCTTATGCGGTGCTATTCCCAAACCAGGAGGTGATATTGCCAGTCAGGATGCTCTCTATTGTACATGAGTAGAAGTTCTTAAGGATCTTCTGACTGACTTGGAACTTCCTTAGGCGCCTGAGGAAGTAGAGGTGTTGTCGTGCCTTCTTCACAACACTGTTAATGTGTGTGGTCCCTGTTCACTCTCTCAACCGGTGTCCCGTCGATGCTGAGGGGGCTGTAGTCCCTGACCCCCGATCTCCTAAAGTCCACAATCATCTCCTTTGTTTTGCTGACGTTCAGGGAGAGGCTGTTCTCCTGGCACCATCCCGCCAGGGCCTTGACCTCTTCCAGGTAGGCCCTCTCGTCGTTTGCAGAGATCAGGCCCACCACTACTGTGTCGTCAGCAAATTTGATGATTGTGTTGTTGTTCCGCTGAGCCACACAGTCATGTGTGTACAGGGAGTAGAGGAGGGGACTCAGAACACAGCCCTGGGGGGGCCCTATGTTGAGGGTGATGGATAAGGAGGTGCAGTTGCCTGCTCTCACCACCTGGGGTCTGCCCGTCAGGAAGTCCAAGACCCACTGGCAGAGGTTATAGTTCAAGCCCAGGTCCCTGAGCTTGGCTATGAGTTTGGAGGGGACTGCTGAGCTGTAGTCGATGAATAGCATTCTCACATAGTTCCCTTGCCTCTTGTCCAGGTGTGATGCTGCTGTGTGCAGCACATGGGCTATGGCGTCCTCCGTGGACCTGTTGGGGCGGTATGCAAATTGCAGGGGGTCCAGGTTGATGGGGAGGGAGGAGCAGATGTAGCCCTTTACTAGCTTCTCAAAGCACTTCATGGCTATGGAGGTGAGAGCTACAGGGCGGTAGTCGTTGAGGCAAGCAGGCTTGGATTTTTTAGGTACAGGGATGATAGTGGACTTCTTCAGGCAGGTGGGGATGACAGCCTGTTCCAAGGACAGGTTAAATATGTCAGTGAATACCGGGGCCAGTTGGTTGGCACAGACTTTTAGGACGCGGCCGGGGATGCCGTCAGGTCCTGCTGCCTTCCTGATATTCACTTTTTTAAAGGTCCTCCTCACCTCATGCTCTGTTACCCTGAACACTGAGTCTCCATCAGCAGACCCCCCCCCCCCTCCATTGCTGTGGCTTGTAGGCTGGTGTTGTTATTCCCAGCCTCAAACCTTGCATAGAAAGTATTGAGATAATTTGCTAAGGAGATGTCACTGTTCAGTTTGAGGGAGGTGCCTTTGTAATCTGTCATCGTTTTGAGGCCCTGCCACATAGCTCTGGAGTCAGCCTGTTCAAACTGAAGTTCAATTTTATTCCTGTAGCGCCGTTTTGCTTCTATTACTGTCCTCCTTACGTTGTATCGCGCCACCTTGTGGTCATTCATGTTGCCTGCCACGAGCCCGGCGTTGTATGCTGTGGTGCGCGCTTTCAGAGCTTCACGGTCGGATTTGTCTACCCAGGGTTTTTGATTTGGGTAAACTCTAATTGTGGTAGTGGGGATTGTTTCTTCCACCAGAGTACGAACAAAGTCCAGTACTGTCTCCGTGTAGTCATTAATGTTATCTGTGTTATCGCGGAACACGCTCCAGTCTGTGCATTCCAGTGCAGCTTGGAGCGTCTCCTCTGATTCCACAGACCATTTCTGCACCTCTCGCGAGACTACCGGCGCGCACTTGATTCTTTGTCTATACTCTGGAGAAAGAAAGATGGCCGCATGATCAGACTTGCCGAAGCCACTGGCAGAATGAGCCTTGTATCCACACTTGAATTGCGAGTAACAGTGGTCTAAAATGTTACCGCCTCTGGTGTTACAAGTCACATGCTGATAGAAGTCCGGCAATACTTTCCTCAGATTGGCGCTATTGAAATCACCCACAACTACAATGGCAGCGTCAACATTAGCTGCCTGGAGTTTATTTACCTCATCATGGAGCTTCGAGAGCGTGTCGCCTGTGTTTGCTTGTGGTGGAATATACACTCCGACCAGGATGATCGACGTTAATTCTCTCGGGAGAAAGAAAGGCAGACACTTGATGGATATATATTCCAGGTTGGGGGAGCAGTGGTTCGAAAGCTCTTTCACGTTGGCTGGATCGCTCCAATTGTTGTTCAACATGAAGGCTATTCCACCTCCCCGCTGCTTCCCGGATTCTGTTGTACGATCCTTGTGGTGTATGAAGAAGTGGTCGGCCGGTTGGATGGCGTGGTCTGGGACGTCCGGCGTCAACCACGTCTCGATGAAGCAGAGAACATTACAATCTCTAACGTCTCTTTGGAATTGAATCCTTGCTCTGATGTCGTCCAGTTTATTGTCTATTGATTGTACATTGGCTAGCAATATACTGGGTAGTGGCATTCGGTCTCGCCTGGCTCTCAGTCTGTTTCGGACACCGGCTCTTTTTCCTCGTCGCCTGGATCCTTTGTTGTTGCGTGGGTCGAGGTCTGGTCCGATTGTCCTCAAGATCTCGGCGGGCCACTGTTGTTGTTCGGCGAGCTGATCCAGAGAGTAATCCAGTTGGTAAATTTCCTGTAATCCAATGTCTATGAGTGACTGACGGTCATACACATTAAATGCACCTACAGTTGGTACAAAACTCTCAAAACTATAAATATTAACAAAAGTAGGCACAGTCTCGACGGAGCGCACAGATAGGCAGCCGGTCTTAGCAGCGCCATCTTTGAGTGTGTGAGTGTGTGTGTGTGTGGGTGTGTGTGTGTGTGTGTGTGTGTGTGTGTGTGTGTGTGTGTGTGTGTGTGTGTGTGTGTGTGTGTGTGTGTGTGTGTGTGTGTGTGTGTGTGTAATGCTCAGATTCCTCATTGAGTCCTGACTATAAATGCAAAACGTAATTGTCGTATTTATTATCATTATAATTATTTAATTCCACGGATGTCTGTAGAGAGCCATCTCAAGAGCCAATCGTGCAAGTTGTTCGGTATTGACATTACTAAATGAGATGTCATGCAAATATGTCATGTTCTACAGTAGGACTTACTACTATAATACCTAATAAAACAAGTTATTAGAATAATAGAAGCCTACTTTGCTGGAACGATTAATTTCGCACATATACAGTACGTGTGTGTGTGTGTGTGTGTGCTGTGCGCTGAGGCTGCAATAGGTCGGAAATGGTGGAATAGATTTACCAACAAAAAAGGTGTTTAAACTGCTCATACCTTATTAAAAGCGTGGGGCAGGAGCAGCACGGATAACTTGGTTCTGCATGTATCGTGCTTCCATTCAAACAGGCGGCAACACACGTGACTTCAAGTCTCACTCGCGTGAGACTTCCTCTCTAGATATTCTTCAATACTTGGCCAGGGTACTCCTGGGTCCTAGTGCCCCCCCACGTTACACTATATGTCATGCACATGTATTTTATATGTTAATACAATTGCATTTATCTTTAGTCCTAATTCTGTCACTGTTTGATGTCACAAAGAAGGGTGTATCCGAAAGCTGTCTACAACATTTGTAACATGTGATGAAAAAGTAAACAAATAATTAACTGTATTAGACATTTGTTAATGATGAATAGGCTTCACTTCAGATTGGCCCCCACAATAGCATCTGCTTATAGATGTTTTATGAATGTCTTAACAAATCATTTGTTGAACATGAGAATAAATGGAGATACAGTATAGTCGTTTTTTCATATCCATTTTTCAAAGCATCTACAAATGTGTTACTACACATTAAACAACATTATTTAATGATGAACAAATCAAGTACAAACAATGTTGATAATGAGTTATAAATAATGTAGAACTAATCTGTAAATGTTATACAAATATAGGTATAAATGATTTAATAATCATTTATGAATGTATATAAATGGTTTGTTCATGCTTAGTTCATTATCCACTAATGCGTTATAAATACTTTGTAAATGTTATACAAATATAGTTATAAATGATTCAATAATCATTTATGAATGTATATAAATGGTTTGTTCATGATTAGCTCATTATCTACAAATACCGTATAAATGTATTATAACAGGGTGTTATTATAAAGTGCTACCGAACATTTGTATAATTTTACAGAACTGATACAGATAATATCTAACCGTGTATCTTACAGTAAAATACTGTAAAATAGATTCAATTGTCAAATTAACTTGGTTTGTACTGTGTAGATTTAGGAGACAAATTCATCAAAACATTATCTAAAAGTAATTAAAGTGAGTCGAGGTAATCCAGTTAATTACGTCACAGATAAGAACATGTTTTATCAGGTATTCTATAATGGATTACATTCTATCAGGTCAATTAGATTACCTCTTGATAGTATCCTTACCAACCTCACGAACAAGAGTACAATACTAATGCGGGTCATAGTCAAGGTGATTTTACTCACCCCACTGGCTCCTGAATAAAATGCTTGACATGTTTGCTGCCTATGATCTTGACAACAAGTTTGGGAATTGCATTGGTTCCAGACAAATTGTTCCGTGCCATGATGTAGATAGTGTGGTGGGGGATCCCCTAGAGAGAGAGAGAGAGAGAGAGAGAGAGAGAGAGAGAGAGAGAGAGAGAGAGAGAGAGAGAGAGAGAGAGAGAGAGAGAGAGAGAGAGAGAGAGAGAGAGAGAGAGAGAGAAGACATATAAGATACAGTAATGAAGCAAGGAAGGCTTGCTTTCAAGCGATAAGTGAACAAATACATTTTCTTTTATAAGAATCCGTTACACTTAACAAAACCATTATGGAGTATTACTTATCTCTCAGTTGCTCTGGACTCTGGAGGCTATAAGCAGAATTAACCAGTCAGTCCATTTTCCAGGTGAGGGACTTTTGCTTGATTTGTTCCAGCTTAACTGATAAGGATACCCGGGTTACTTTGACATGACGCAATCCTGGCTGGTTATGTGTGAATGAACACTCTAAAAAAATTTGTTCATGTCGATGTGTGTTGTGATGTCCCTATAACTAAACATCTACAGGTGTGTTAAAAACAACACAACATGTGACGACAGCAACACATTTTTAAGCCAGGTTGTGCCCCCTCCCCCCCTCATCTCTCTATGTGTTTAGTCACAATAGGAGAGGCAGTTAAATCATTTTGTGTCCTGTACTGTGCAGGACAGTGATGCAACAGTAGCAGGACAGTGGATCACAGTGATGTAGCAGGACAGTGATGTAGCAGGACAGTGATGTAGCATCACAGTGATGTAGCAGGACAGTGATGTAGCAGGACAGTACATCACAGTGATGTAGCAGGACAGTGATGTAGCAGGACAGTACATCACAGTGATGTAGCAGGACAGTGATGTAGCAGGACAGTACATCACAGTGATGTAGCAGGACAGTGATGTAGCAGGACAGTACATCACAGTGATGTAGCAGGACAGTACATCACAGTGATGTAGCAGGACAGTACATCACAGTGATGTAGCAGGACAGTGATGTAGCAGGACAGTGATGTAGCATCACAGTGATGTAGCAGGACAGTACATCACAGTGATGTAGCAGGACAGTGATGTAGCAGGACAGTGATGTAGCATCACAGTGATGTAGCAGGACAGTACATCACAGTGATGTAGCAGGACAGTGATGTAGCAGGACAGTACATCACAGTGATGTAGCAGGACAGTGATGTAGCAGGACAGTGATGTAGCATCACAGTGATGTAGCAGGACAGTACATCACAGTGATGTAGCAGGACAGTGATGTAGCAGGACAGTACATCACAGTGATGTAGCAGGACAGTGATGTAGCAGGACAGTACATCACAGTGATGTAGCAGGACAGTACATCACAGTGATGTAGCAGGACAGTACATCACAGTGATGTAGCAGGACAGTACATCACAGTGATGTAGCAGGACAGTGATGTAGCAGGACAGTGATGTAGCATCACAGTGATGTAGCAGGACAGTGATGTAGCAGGACAGTGATGTAGCAGGACAGTACATCACAGTGATGTAGCAGGACAGTGATGTAGCAGGACAGTACATCACAGTGATGTAGCAGGACAGTGATGTAGCAGGACAGTGATGTAGCAGGACAGTACATCACAGTGATGTAGCAGGACAGTGATGTAGCAGGACAGTACATCAGTGATGTAGCAGGACAGTGATGTAGCAGGACAGTACATTACAGTGATGTAGCAGGACAGTACATCACAGTGATGTAGCAGGACAGTACATCACAGTGATGTAGCAGGACAGTTAAAGGTGTATTCCACCCAAATGGTTAGCAGGACAGTGATGTAGCAGGACTGTACAGTACAGTACAGTGGACAGTGGTACAATGGCTGCAGGACAGTTAAAGGTGTATTCCACCCAAATAGTGTTAAAGGTTATAACCCAAATCGAATGATTTAAAGGTGTATTCCACCCAAATTGTTTTAAAGGTTATAATACAGTAGCAGTACAGTGGATCACAGTGATGCAACAGTAGCAGGACAGTTAAAGGTGTATTCCACCCAAATGGTTAGCAGGACAGTGATGTAGCAGGACTGTACAGTACAGTGGACAGTGGTAAAATGGCTGCAGGACAGTTAAAGGTGTATTCCACCCAAATAGTGTTAAAGGTTATAACCCAAATCGAATGATTTAAAGGTGTATTCCACCCAAATTGTTTTAAAGGTTATAATACAATAGCAGTACAGTGGATCACAGTGATGCAACAGTAGCAGGACAGTTAAAGGTGTATTCCACCCAAATGGTTAGCAGGACAGTGATGTAGCAGGACTGTACAGTACAGTACAGTGGACAGTGGTAAAATGGCTGCAGGACAGTTAAAGGTGTATTCCACCCAAATAGTGTTAAAGGTTATAACCCAAATCGAATGATTTAAAGGTGTATTCCACCCAAATTGTTTTAAAGGTTATAATACAATAGCAGTACAGTGGATCACAGTGATGCAACAGTAGCAGGACAGTTAAAGGTGTATTCCACCCAAATGGTTAGCAGGACCGTGATGTAGCAGGACTGTACAGTACAGTGGACAGTGGTAAAATGGCTGCAGGACAGTTAAAGGTGTATTCCACCCAAATAGTGTTAAAGGTTATAACCCAAATCGAATGATTTTAAAGGTGTATTCCACCCAAATTGTTTTAAAGGTTTTAATACAGTAGCAGTACAGTGGATCTCAGTGATGCAACAGTAGCAGGACAGTTAAAAAGGTGTATTCCACCCAAATTCTATATGAATTGAAAATGGGGGACCCTGATGGAAACAAGACAAACGTCTTTCTCAGGTCTGCATCCCCTTAACAATTGTATGTATTGAGCCGTACTGTATTGTACCCATTCTGCAATCTGTTAAATAAAGTTTTCATTCATTCATTCATTCATTCATGGTTAGCAGGACAGCCCCATCACAATGTGCAGGAGGTGTGTACAGTAGCAGTACAGTAGGTGTACAGTAGCAGTACAGTAGGTGTACAGTAGCAGTACAGTATCAGTACAGTAGGTGTACAGTCGCAGGACAGTTAAAGGTGTATTCCACCCAAATGGTTAGCAGGACAGCCCCATCACAATGTGCAGGTGTGTACAGTAGCAGTACAGTAGGTGTACAGTAGCAGTACAGTATGTGTACAGTATCAGTAGGTGTACAGTAGCAGTACAGTAGCAGTGCAGTAGGTGTACAGTAGCAGTACAGTAGGTGTACAGTCGCAGGACAGTTAAAGGTGTATTCCACCCAAATGGTTAGCAGGACAGCCCCATCACAATGTGCAGGAGGTGTGTACAGTAGGTGTACAGTAGCAGTACAGTATGTGTACAGTATCAGTACAGTATGTGTACAGTATCAGTAGGTGTACAGTAGCAGTACAGTAGCAGTGCAGTAGGTGTACAGTAGCAGTACAGTAGGTGTACAGTCGCAGGACAGTTAAAGGTGTATTCCACCCAAATGGTTAGCAGGACAGCCCCATCACAATGTGCAGGAGGTGTGTACAGTAGCAGTACAGTATGTGTACAGTATCAGTACAGTATGTGTACAGAATCAGTACAGTAGGTGTACAGTCGCAGGACAGTTAAAGGTGTATTCCACCCAAATGGTTAGCAGGACAGTACATCACAGTGATGCAACAGTAGCAGGACAGTTAAAGGTGTATTCCACCCAAATGGTTTTAAAGGTTCTAATACCCAATTGTGTTATGGTGTCTTCCCCAAATCCTTTTAAAGCTTATAACCCCAAATAGTTTGAATGAATAAATGAATGAAATGGGACTATGAAGTCTTTATTTGTAACACATGTGAGATGGGCAGCACACACGCATTCCTTTGGGGGGGTTGCCATTGAAATGTCATCTGCGCTTGACCCATCCTGTCATCCTTCATCCTGTCGTGGGTCCGCACCAATACAATACCTTGCCAATCCAAGTGCTCCTGTTCATCTTCATCAGGGACGTGACAGCATTAGCGATCAGTTCTGCATGTTTTTCCATTCTTTCGTTTTTATTTTTGTATGTGTATTCCCACAAATAGCTTTAAAGGTGTATTCATCCCAAATGTTTCTAAAACTTTATTCCACCCAAAGTTAAAATACTACTTCATGTTCAACTCCTAAAGGTATATATGCTTGAATTACATTCAAGTAATCTCATGACTTCCAGCTGGCTATAATGGAGGCGGTGAGCCCTCTAGTGTTCAAACATAAATAAGACACTATTCTAGACAAAATGAATTCTAATATTCTACACACCGGCGCCTAATTGTGCCTTAAACTAAACACAATTACAAAATATATATATATATATCGGAGAAGCTACCGACATAATCAAAACACTCATATGGCCCTTACACTGTGTCTACGTACGTGACTTCTATTTTTACTTCTATTTTTTTTACATGCTATACTATTTTATTTCACTTATCTTTTGTCTAGCAGTCTCTGGAGCGTAACAGAAAGAAGCATTTTGTATAAAAGTATTCTGTATGACAACTATTAAAGAAACTTGAACTTGAAACTTGATACATGACATACAGATAGACAGTACTGCTACATCTATACATTTATGACATACCAGATTTGCAAATACAGTACTGTTTGTGATACATGGCAGGCATGTTAGACATCGTTTTGCCTCCTGAGCACAGTGATGTACAGGTGCAGCTCAATAAATTAGAATATCGTGGAAAAGTATATATTTAGCTGTATTGATGCAGTAATTTGTGCAAAAGGAGCCCCAACCGCGTGAATACTTTCGGTAAGCAACAAGCCCTTCCGCGTTGCTCTGATTGGCCGAGCGTGCGCATGCACATGAGCCGCAACAAGCCCCTCAGCCAGGCAGCAATACTAAGGTCCGCTTAATGCAATTTATACAAATGGAAGTATTGATTTCGCCGTAACGAATCATTAAAAAAATATACCGTTAACTGGAATATGTTGTTTCTTTACACATATGTTGGATTATGTAATTGGTTTGTCATGACAAACCAATAAAAAAGACAAACCAATTACATAATCCAACATATGTGTAAAGAAACAACATATTCCAGTAACTTTTTCTGATCAGTTAGGAGTTGTTTAGAAACAGTGTAAATAATAACAATCAAATAGCACACAAGCTAACACTACTACTACAAGCACAACACATGATCACAAATCATTTGTGATCAACTGTAATCCTCATTGTGCAGGTGTTCTCAGTGAGCATGGTGAGGTTATGTGCACACATTCAGATTGTCTTGTCCTTTCATGGTGCTGGTCCTCAAAAAAATTGCAGTTACTTTGTTGGGCAAAAAGAGCAATAGACTTAAGCTAAATTCAGGCAGCCAACCACGTCCAATGGCTGCCGATATCCTCCACCCTAAAAAGGTGCAGGATCACAGAGCCTGAAGAAGAGTGGAGCAGGAGACCAAACACACCCAGGACAGGATGACCACAGTCAGCAGATGAGGGATGGAGCAGGAGAGATGAGGAATGAGATAGGACTAAACAGACCAGTAAGTAGTGATTCCGGGCCCCCTGGGAGACATGCCAAGGAAAGAGAAAAAGTAAAGCATTGTTAGTTAGTATTGTGGCTATATGATGCTAATTATGTGAGTTAGTCAACTGGCCTACTAGAAGGCCTTTTATATGAGATCAAGTCAAGTCAAGAGTTTTATTTGTCACGGCATACGGATATACAATGAAATGCGGGTGGTCTTGCCCGCAACGATGTGCAATTGGTACAACATATAATAGAATCCAATACAAAAAAATTTGTGCAATAAAATTGTGCAATAACAGGTAGCAGGTAACAATACATTTGTGCAATAACGGGTAACAGTTAACAGTTAACAGTAGTAGTAATAGTAGTGCAATACACTGTTACTGTTGCTAATACTAATTTAAATTGGCCTTTCCTTTTGGCAATATATTTGGTATTTGGTATGGTCAAATATTCAGTATACTCAAGTCCCATTATGGAATATGGATTTATTTCTGTGGCCACTACTGATGACCATTTTGTATAATGCGTCATTGACAGCAACATCATGTGAAAATGTGCCCCATTGCATTGGAGCCTGGTGAGAGGATACAACATAGTGCTATGTGTCTAAGTACTAAAGCGATCAGTGAAATCTTGGCCTGTACAGCAATATCAGAACCTGAACCAATCCCAGCTACTCACATAACCTAGTTTTAGGTAGAAGCATAAATGTCATAACCTGGCAGATCTCAAAACAAACTGGTCAGACTACTGCTTGACCTTACTCCTAGAACCCACCTCACCCCTGCCCACTTTGACAACCTAGGATGGCTTAGAGTAGACGACAGAGTACAGAAACTTGCAATGGGCCTGGTCAACAAGATACACTTTACGACTAAGGTACCCATGTACATGTCAAAATACTTCCCAAAGGTCAGTGAATACCACGATCACCAGAGGGAGCTCCACAAATCATGTTAAACCCAGATTCGGCTCAAACAAGGGACTAAACACGGTTCGCAATTATGCCACATCGATGTGGAACGCCCTACCCAAAGCTGTAAAGCAGGGGTCAGCAACCTTAGGCACGAGTGCCACCATTGGTACACATTATCTAAACCAACATGGCACACTAGCAAATGTGTAAGAGGAACCTTTTTGGAAATGTTGAGTTACCTCCCCATGCAGTTACCTCTTTCACAGCCATTGGCAGTTGCACAGCCTGTTATTTATGGTACTGTAGGTTGACTGATATACCAGGGATATTTCATGGTCAGAGCCAATGAGAAGGGTCAGTCTGTTGTTGTTTGCCGAACATTGAGTGTTAAACGCCATTTTGAGACCAAACATGAGAACTTTAAAGGATGAGGCAGACAAGGCTGAATGTGTCCAGGTATGGCAAGCAAGCATCTCATAAAGACGGCAGCATTCTCTTATATATTTATGAGAGGAAAATGGTTATTAAAACTATTGCTATGCACATTGCCTATATGGATGGAATAGAATTACAGATCTGTTGGAGATTTACATTGTGATGTGGTGTCATAATTAACCTTAACATTGATATGGCACACTGGTTAACAAGAACATTTTAAAATGGCACTTTGTATCAAAAAGGTTGCTGATCCCTGCTGTAAAGGAATGTGAATCACTACCCACTTTCAAAACCACTCTCAAAGAGCAACTACGGGAGACTGCAATTCGAAACTGGACCCTGTAAATGTCCTAACCCAACCCCCTCCAATGTACAGTAAATGACCAAGTATGGTTTCGTCAATATTCCAATGTACAGTTTTGCTTGTACAGTTGTACAGTGTACTTAGTATAATAGTAGTAGTAAAGTATAATTTCTGGGTACTTTTTACACCCCTGTTTATGATGAATTGAAAATGGGGGACCCTGATGTAAACAAGACAAACGTCTTTCTCTGGTCTGCATCCCCTTAACAATTGTATGTATTGAGCTGTTTTGATTGATTGATTGAAAACTTTATTAACAGATTGCAGAATGGGTACAATATAGTACAGCTCAATACACACAATTGTTAAGGGGATGCAGACCAGAGAAAGACTTTCGTCTTGTTTACATCAGGGTCCCCCATTTTCAATTCATCAGGACAGACATACATGACATACAGATAGACAGTACTGCTACATCTATGTACTGTACTGTACCCATTCTGCAATCTGTTAATAAAGTTTTCAATCAATCAAACACAACTACTGTACATAACGTTAAATAGACCGTGGACGACGTACCCGTCCCCCCGTCCCCCCCCCCCCCCCCCCGCACACAACCTACAGCATAACTTCCCACAGTAACGTTAACCAAATACTGTGGGCGACGCAGCCCCCCGCCCCCCTCCCACATACAACCTACAGCATAACTTTTATATCAGTATAATACAACTCTCAAAGCCAACGTAGAGTTTGTGCACTACTGTACATTTTAACTAGCACTTACCAGCCTCGGGACTCGGCAGTTCTGTTGTACAATGTGGTAGAAAAGATCGCTCCTGTGAATTGAAAAGCAAGCCCCGCCCCCAGCCTAGTGAATGAGAAAAGCCTGCCCCTAGTGGAGCAGGACAGTCCCTACACAGTACACTACACAAAATGATCACATCACTGTGATCCAATGTCCTGACTCCTGCTACATCACTGTCCTGCTACAGTACATCACTGTGATCCAATGTCCTGACTCCTGCTACATCACTGTCCTGCTACAGTACATCACTGTGATCCACTGTCCTGCTACTGTTGCATCACTGTCCTGCACAGTATGATGAATTGAAAATGGGGGACCCTGATGTAAACAAGACAAACGTCTT
>NC_140166.1:164955702-164980702 GCF_963971535.1 Notolepis coatsorum
GCGGTTGTCTCCATCCTCTTGGACGTTTGGTGAGTTTTTAATGCACTCTATTCTATTCCCGCCATGGATATCTCTCTCTCTCTCTCTCTCTCTCTGGAGCCAAACGGGCCGACTAGCTGTTGTAGTACTAGTAGCTAACGGTGTGTGGCCTGGTGTCAGCACCTGTATTGCTTTTCTCACGTTGTACAGTTTTTCAGTGGTAGCCGCATAGCTTGCTTCTGCGTTAGCTAATGGTTAGCGATAGCCGGGTTGAGCTAACTGTTAGCCAGTTAGCTGTTTAGCTACGACGTTAGCTGCCGGCTGCGCTCGGCTGGGAACGTTAGTTTGATGCTATCAGTTAGCCTAGAGTTAGCTGTTAGCTTGTGCTACGACCATTGACATTAGCCGTGAGAATAGCAGGGGGCCCTGGCACTCTCACTACGACATCATCTTTGACAGAAGATGTAGTCGGGCCTGCACCATGACAAGGCTCCGGCCATAGCTTCTTTTTGTCCCACCAGCGAGAGGCCTTTCGTCAACGTGGAGACCTGTGTTGCGGCCTTTCGCCCTGCGTTCCTTGGTGCAGGTAAGATGTCCATTGGACATTACCCCACTCTTCCTTCCTTCCCCTCCCGAATGTTTTGTTAATAACGATGTTTTTTTCCAGGCAAAACATATGTTACTTCACAACATTTGGAGATACGACATGTGCTGTGTGTGAATTGTCTTGGTCGTTTGTGTAGCTTGGGTAGCGTTGGCCAAAGCTGTGTGTGGCCTGGTGTCAGTACCTGGCTACTCTATTTGCAGTTAGCCTATTTAGCTGATGTCGGCCATTGGCTCCTTGCTACTTTGTTTTCTCTAGTATAGACCCTCTTCTCTTTGGATTTAAGAGTTGATCTTTGTCCTTTTGGATCTATGTATATTCATGTTGCCTTTGTGAAGTTATCTTTTCCTTCTGTTTTGTTCTTCCATTAAAAGTTGAATATCCTTTAGGGGCTCATCTTTGCTTATCTCTCTCTCATACATGCTCTCTCTCTAACACACACAACACACAGACATGCTCTCTCTCTCTAACACACAAACACACATGCTCTCTCTCTCTCTCTCTCTCTCTCTCTCTTTCTAACACACACAGTCTGCCTATGGCGGCCTTTCTCGATGGCTAGGCTGTGCTCGCTGAGTCTGTACCTAGTCAAGGATCTTCAGTCACAGTGCTCAGGTATTCTGCCACTGTGTACTCTCTGTTTAGGGCCAAATAGCATTTCAATTTCTTTCCAATGTGTCTCTCTCTCTCTCTCTCTCTCTCTATGTACACTGTATATTGACTGTAGAACGGGAGCTCTCTCTCGCTCTCTCTCTTGCTATATGTTGACTGTATCATGCCCAGCCTCGGGGGGCTCACGTTTAAATCTCGCACAGGGCCTCGCATTTCTCCCAGGCGGCCCTGCGTGTAGTGTATCTTTTTTTTTTTTTTTTTTTTTTTTTATTATTGCAAAACAAAACTTATTAAAAGTCAGTACTCAACACACAATGTATAATGAAACTTTCAGTAAAGGTGGTTAAAATATATGCAAGTACAGAAACAGGATAAAACAAAAATAGTCAATAATAACATTTTAACCGTATACCGTGTATATCCAGCGAAGTTACAATTATATAAATGTTAGTATATAATATACCCCGAATACCTATTTTCTAAAACCCTACACACATATGCTCCAGCTCAAATCCCCCCCTCCCGGACCCCCTCTTGGATAGTACCTCCATTATCCCTCACTCCTAACCAGACATCACCATTATAGGCTAGCTTTTATTCTCTCCACCACTTCTAACCACATTAACATTTTGGATTCATTGAGCCCTAGAATTCTTGCTGTTGATATTTCTTGATATATCACATCAAGATATGTAAGAAACCACACTTTCCGGCACATTTTTTCCGGTTGAAACCAACGTGATGCAATCAGTTTTTTAGCTACTGTGATACCCGATAAAACCAATCTTTTTAGTTGTGGGTTCACTGCAAACTCAAAAACATCATTCAATAGCAATACCGCGGGGTGTACAGGTATATTCCAAAATACGAGTATTGATAATTGTTGGGACACATCTTCCCAGAATGCCTTAACTGGTGGGCAGTCCCAATACATGTGCATAAATGTTCCTTCGTCCCCATTTGTACATTGGGAGCATTTGGAGTCTTGTATAAGCCCCATTTTGCACAGCCTTATAGGAGTCAAGTATGTCCTGTGAATATAGTTCAGATTGATTTGTTGATGATCCGGGTTCCTTGATGTAAGTCGGACATTTGCCCAGGCTCCTTGCCAATCAAAGTCATTTTCCAGGTCTGGTATATCCCTCCTCCAGACATTGTCTAGTTGAAGGGTTTCGTACGAGGACGTTAGTAATTGTGAATAAAAACCTGATACAAAACCTCCCAATGTATCTCTGTCATAGAAAAATTTGTGGTATCTGTGGTGTTCAATTGGTATGTGTAATGGAACACCGTGAGATCTCATACAAAGTCGTAACTGTATGTAAAAAAGCCATGTGGACTCGGTGAGGTTAAACTTTATGCATATTTCGACATAACTACAGAGGCCCTTGTTATTAAAAATATCCCCTAATGAGTGTATGCCTCTTTCTTCCCATACAGGGAATCTTATAGGTCGTTTTCCCATTAAGAGAGCATTGTTATTGAATATGGGAGTGTGATTATGCCATACTTGATTGTTAGGAAATTTCCTTTGAGTTTCCCGCCATGTCCTGATTGCATGGGTTATTATTGGGCCAAATTCTCGCTCACAATGCTTGATTGAAAGTTTAGTGTATGCTATGTCTTTCAATCTCTGTGGGGCTACTATGTTTTCTTCTAATTTTCTCCAAGATACCAAAGCCTCGGGGTCAAACCATATCTTCTTCAATGGTCTTAATGTGAAGGCATTAAAATATTGTAAAAAATCTGGGACTGCCATGCCACCGTCTGCTTTACTTCTCTGTGCGGTGGATCTTTTTATGCGAGGTGGTTTGTTATTCCAAATAAATTTGTATGTGGAGGTTTGTAATCTTTTCCAGTAGCCCTCTGGAGGAGGTAACGGAAGCATTGAGCTGAAGAAATTGATTCTTGGTAATACATCCATCTTAACTATTGATACCCTTGCCTGTACTGAGTTTTTAAGTTTTGCCCACCTGTCCAGGTCGTCCTTGATTTTGTTCTGTATTTTTGTGTAATTGTGCTTCACCGTTTGTCTTATGGTGGGGAATATTTCCACTCCCAAGCATCTGAAATGTTTTACCATCGGTATCGCACCTGGGAGGGTTATATCTTTTTTTGCAGGGGTGTTAAGTGGAAGGAAAGCCGACTTCGGCCAATTTATCTTAAATCCCGATAAATCACCAAAGTTCTCAATCAACTTGAGCAGATGAGGCAATGTGGTGTTGGGGTTTTGCATGAACAATATTACGTCGTCCGCATATAAACTAATTTTTTGTTGTGTGCCCTTGATTACGATTGGTTCTATGGATTGGGATTGTCTTATATATTGTGCTAAAGGCTCTAATGATAAATTGAATAGTCCGGGACTAAGAGGGCAACCCTGTCTGGCAGAGCGTGATACCGGAAAGATTTTGGAGATGATTGTGCCTGTTGTAATCATGGCCGATGGGTCCTTGTATAGTACTTTAATCATATCAATGAAACCTTTTCCTAACCCCATCCTTTCCAATACTGCCCATAGAAACGACCATTCCAACCTGTCAAATGCTTTCATAGCATCCAGGGATAGTATCGCCTTAGATGTGATGTCCTCTTTGTCTGTATCTAGTACGTGCAGTATTCGCCTTATGTTATCATTGATCAGGCGACCTTTTATGAAGCCTGTTTGGTCCGTATGAACTAAAGACGTCATATGCTTTTGCAATCTGATGGCTAATATCTTAGAGTACAGTTTGACATCGGTTCCGAGGAGGCTTAAAGGACGGTAACTACCGCATTCAGTGGGGTCTTTGTCTTTTTTGTGAAGAACTGAAATGAGTGCGGTATTTTGGTGTTCGATGAAGCTTCCCTCTTTGACTGAGTATAAGATCATATTTAGTAATAAGGGTCCAAATATGTCCCAGCAAGAAATGTACATTTCTGATGGGATACCGTCAATTCCCGGAGCTTTGCCGTTTTTCATTCCGGATATGGCCTTCTTGAGTTCTTCTAATGTGATCGGTACTTCTAACTGTTTAGCGTCTTCATCCGTAAGTTTAGGGAGAGTAATTTGATTAAGATATGTGTCTAATTTGTCTTGATCAAGGGTCGTTTCTGAGTTATATAAATCGGAGTAGAATTCTTTGAATGTATCGTTTATTATTTTGGGTTCTGTTACTAGAGCTTGTTGTTTCCTAATGGCAGTTATATCTGCAAATTTTGCATTAATTCTTAGTCGCATGGCTAATAGGTGACTAGGTTTAGAACCTTGGAAGTACTGCTGTTGTCTAGTGCTGCGTATTTGCAATTCCGATTTTTGTCTGTACATTGCTTTGATCTCGGTCTTTAGAATGTTAACTTGGTTATCTAGTCTAGTAGAGTTGTTGTATTTTAAAGAATTAAAAAGCGTTGAGTAAAGCGTTTCCATTTCAGACAGTTTTGTGTTTTGATTTTTGCGCAATATGGAGGTAAATCTATCCGAGAAATCCTTGATCATACTCTTTACCGACATCCATAATATTCTGGGATCTTGCACCGAGTTAGCATTAACTTGTAGGAATACTGTGAGAGCTTCTTTAATTTGTGTAATGAATTCCTTGTTGTTAAGCAGCATCGAATTAAAACGCCATCTTGGGGCCCGGGTCGTGTAGTGTATCTTGTAGACCAGACCCATTGCAAGTTGCTGTACTCTGTCGTCTACTCTAAGCCATCCTAGGTTGTCAAAGTGGGCAGGGGTGAGGTGGGTTCTAGGATTAAGGTCAAGCAGTAGTCTGCAGTTTGTTTTGAGATGTTTGTAATTTTGTTTTTAGCACCTTTGAGGTGCTTTGGTACCATGAGGTGCAAGCATAGTCTTAGTACCCTTGAATGAGTCCTCCTGCCAGAGTCTTCAGGGTATTCTTGTTTACCAGAGAGGAGATCCGGTACAAGAATCGAGTTCGTTGGTTTACTTTTTTTATTACATTGGATGCCATTTTGTCACAGGAAAGATTTGCCTCTAGGATGGAACCTAGGTGTAATTTCATCTTTCCTTGTGACAATATTGTCACCCACTGTAACTGAGAAGCCGTCGGTCTTGCTGAGTTTGTTATTTGAACCACAGAGAATGGTCTCTGTTTTGCCCAGGTGTAATGATAGTTTGTTATCAGCGAGCCATATGCAGATTTTGCCTAGTTCCCAGCTGAGGGTTTTTTCAACCTGTAACTTGTTCTTGTCAGAGACCAGCAGGGCTGAGTTGTCCGCAAACAGGAACAAGTTGCAGTCACAAGCTGACGACATGTCATTTGCATAAATTAGGAACAGTAGCAGTCCTAGTATGCTTCCTTGTGGAACACCACAGCTCACTGTGAGGGGGGAGATAGAGTACCGTTTACCTCCACCATCTGTTCTCTCCCCTCCAGGTAGGATTGCATCCAGCTCACTGATAGACTATCAAAACCAATTGCTTTTAGCTTGTCAATCAGAATGGTGTGATTGACAGTGTCGAAGGCCTTTTGTAGGTCCAGCATGACCATGCCACAGTATTTGCCCGCGCCCACCTCTTGTTTGATGTGGTCGTTTAAATAGAGAAGGCATGTGTCAGTGGAGTGGGATGTTCTGAAGCCAGATTGGAATTCGTTTTTTCCGCGAGGTACTTTTCGACCTGCAGGGCGGTAGTTGCCTGGGTCTAATTTGCTGCCCTTTTTGTGCAGGGGTGTTACTCTCGCAATTTTGAAGTATTTGGGTACGTGTCCCTGTTTTGTGGAGAGGTTTATTATGTGTGTGATGACTGGGGTGATGGCGGCTGCTGAGTCTTTGAGGAATTTGGAGGGGATATTGTCATGGCCAGTGGCCTTGTTAGGTTGGAGGGCGCTCAGTTTTTTAAGTACCTCAGCTGTTGTTACCATTTCTAGTTTGAAATCGTCTTTGCAGACCCCTAGGTTTTTGTAGTAGGCTATGATGTTAGGGCAGTCGGGCAGACGTGGAACACAGCGGTAGGAAGCAACAGCGCTTAGCCCTGATTTGTCCGAGCTATTCTCCAGCACCACTGTTGCGTAATGTGCTTTGATTCTCTCTGTTAGCCTCATTTGTGCACTTTGCTGTGTGAGGTATCTGTGTGCACAGGCCTTAATTGATTAGCGGCCCAATTAAACAGCGAAAGCAGGTGGGGAGGAGGGTGGAGTGGAGGAGAGGGTGACAGAATCACAGGCGCTCACCTCTCTCTCCTGACTAATTATTTTGCCTTGGACTGATAATGGATGTCCGGACTATCTAAACATGCACCCAAAAGCCAGCTCAATCCCTCAGCCAAGATAAGACAGACAAATTACACAAGGCGGTTTAAGTCAGAGAAGAAGGTTAAAAAAAAGTCCTGTAGCATTTTATCAGGGATGTTGTCCGTAAGTGTGTGTGTGTGTGTGTGTGTGTGTGTGTGTGTGTGTGTGTGTGTGTGTGTGTGTGTGTGTGTGTGTGTGTGTGTGTGTGTGTGTGTGTGTGTGTGTGTGTGTGTGTGTGTGTGTGTGTGTGTGTGTGTGTGTGTGTGCGTGTGTGTGTGTGTGTGTGTGTGTGTGTGTGTGTATGTGTGTGTGTGTGTGTGTGTGTGTGTGTGTGTGTGTGTGTGTGTGTGTGTGTGTGCGCGCGTGTGTATGGACGTGATATTTGGGGAGAGAAAAGGACAAAATAGTAGATAAATGATGGGATGATTAATTGATAATTTAACGGATTATCTCTTCGTCGTTAACCTTCGGCTGCATGCAAATGAGCGTCGGATTAAACAATGGGCTCTGAACATGGCAGGTACTACATCTCCTGACTGGCTGGGAGGGGGGGAGAGACATTGATCAAAGCGTCGTATCCCGGGATCTCCGACACTCCCGCTGCTCTGCACGATCATCCATCACCAGCTCCCTTCTCCGGTTCAGAGGCCAGTGTCATTTAACATTTTTATAAATGTTCCCCCGCTCAACGTAACCCGCCCCGGAAATCACGGCACATTTTAATGTCCTTCAAGAAAGCGACATTTGGTTTAACTGTCGCAAGGGTTTTTACAAAGGGGCAGTTGAGAATTGAAGGAATGTGGTTCGGAGAGACAGATTTGTCCTGTTCTGACAGCGTCTGGTCACATGACCTAGTAGAGTGGGTAATTATCCAGGACCCCATCAACCCCCAGAAACACTGTCTGACCTGAGAGAGAGAACAAGAGAGAGAGAGAGAGAGAGAGAGAGAGAGAGAGAGAGAGAGAGAGAGAGAGAGAGAGAGAGAGAGAGAGAGAGAGAGAGAGAGTGTGTGTGTGTGTGTGTGTATTAGCATGACATCCCACCATCGCTAGCTCTTTTTTTGTGATCAAATCTTTCTTTATTTTACATGAAACAAGACATCACAGGACAGAGACAGTAACAACAATAATAATAATAATAATAATAATAATAATAATAATAATAATAATAATAATAATAATAATAATAATAATAATAATAATAATAATAATAATAATAATAATAATAATAATAATAATAATAATAATAATAATAATAATAATAATAATAATAATAATAATAATAATAATAATAATAATAATAATAATAATAATAATAATAATAATAATAATAATAATAATAATAATAATAATAATAATAATAATAATAATAATAATAATAATAATAATAATAATAATAATAATAATAATGACAATAATGACAATGACAATAATGACAAGACAATATATATATATACAACCATACCCAGGTGAAGCTCAGCAGATCAGAACACCACAGGAGCGTCCACCCACCCCTGCTATCCAACCCAAAAAACAGAACCCCCATAGCTCACAGGCCCCCAGCCCGACAGCCACGGCTTCCGGCCCACGAGAACCCCAAGTCCAGCATCCCAGGGAACCAGAGCACCACGCCTCAATGACACTCCGACTCCCGAGACCCCAAACCCGGGGCCCCCATGGCTCAGAGCCAAGATCCTCAAAACCACAGCAACCAAGGGCCCATAAAACTCCACCCCACGTGCAGTGATCCCACAACATACGAGACCCCCCTCCCGGGCCGAACCACCGAAATGATGGCCTCCCCCCCGATACTCCTCCCCATAAAGCCGCACCCACCCAAACGATGGACATATTACATACTATAAAGTGAAACATCACAAGCCCCCATCCGCCCCAGTCCCGACAGCCATGACCCCCCCCCCCCCCCCATGAGGTCCCTGAATCTGAAACGAAGCCCCTTGAGGTTGTTCTGTCTCCGATGAGTCCAAAAAAGGGGTGTCGATGCAGTGGCTGACCCCACGGGACCCCATGCACCCTGAACGCCGCCCTCAGCTGTAAATAAAATCATTTTGATCATCGATGCTCGAGCCTGTAGTGTAGAGAGTTGGGGAGGCTCGAGTTGGGGAGGCTCGACCATCTATTGAGATCCTGAAGTATTTTATTGTACGTGCCTGTATAATTGTGTCTAACAGTTTGATTCAGGGTGGGAAAAATTTCGATGCCGAGGTATTTGAAATATTGGACTATGGGGATGTCTTCTGGGAGGTCGACAGCTCTGGCCAAGTCACTATTTGGGCCAGTTGACTTTGAAGCCTGACAGTTCACCAAATTTGTCTCAAGTTCTTTAATAGTTGTCATACAGAAGTACAGAATACTTTCATACAAAATGCTTCCAAAATGCTTATCTTAAGTAAATCCGTGGCCGACTTGGAGGGGTTCTGCTGCATAAAAATCAGTAAATCATCCGCATAAAGAGCAATCTTTAATTGTTTTAGGGACAATTTCACCAGTTTGTCTTATAAATTGAGCTTGCAGAGGAGGAGGATATTACATGATAAAATCAATAATCTCGCCACATCAGTCTTCATAAGGTGGGTTTCATTTAGTAGAGCCAAATCTATCCTTCTTTTCAGAAGACCCAGCACATTGGTGCATTTATGTGACGTATTTAAACCACCTGTGTTCCAAATTAGTGTGTTCAGACAAGCCATAGTCACGTTTGCATGTGTGTATGTCAACATACCAAAGCCACCAAGCAAGGATCGATAAATGTATAGGTACCAAGAGGTCCAGCCCACCTGTGAAATGATACTGGGGCACCCACACACACCATACTTTCCAAATGTCCTCCTATCTATAATACAACCCTGCATCTTTTTACAAAGAGGTTTGTTGATCTTTCATAGCCTGATTTATAGTACATTTATACCAAAAAACCTGGCGAATATAATTTGTTTGGACTGTAGACAGCATTTCCTGATTTATGGGATGATAAAAATACACAATCCCTTCTGTAAAAAGTCCATTGTGTTATGTGTCAACATAATGAAACAAAAATGTTGAATCTGGCATCATCCAATGTGTGATGTCTTTCCTGGCGATATATACAAATTAGCGCATATTTAATTAGGTAACACTCATTTGCATATACACATAAAATCTCAGAAAACTTAGTGATATCTATTAAAATAATTTGTTTGCCTATTAGGGGGTACTGTCTCACCTTAAAGTGAACTAAGTCGTTATTATCTAGTATTTATTAAGCATCTTAAAAGTAGGAGTTATAAAAGTTATAGTTAGGTGTATATGGTCATGTGACCTGAGCGGTGATCCTAAATCCGTAGTACTAAGACAGTACTTTTTGTAGCAATGGATCCTGGACACAAAACCTTCCGGATTGTCAGGAGTATGTCTTAGTTTGTTTTAGTTAAACAGTGTTCTTGGTGGTTGAACTCCACTGACTCTGAGAAGCCTAAACTGGCTGAATGCGGTATCATTATTCAGAAAACATTGCGTGTAACCTTCCCAAAATGGCAGCAATCATCCATTTACAATCTCGGGTCTGGACTGAAAATATCCAGTGCAGCAAAGACCTGAGCCTTCAGTGGACCTGCTTAAGTCGCTGAAGCGTACAAGCGGCCGGCTCGCTGAAGGTCACCGGAGGTATTTCTGTCTAATATCCAACAAGATATATACATTTCGAGGTCCAAACTTCTGTTGAAATACGAATAACTGCAGGACTTTGTAAAGTCTGTCTCCATGTTGGGACATATCACTGAAGAAGACTGAATATCACTGCATTTTTGCTCAGCCAATTGAATAGTCCCCCAAAAAAGAAAGAAAGAAAGAAAGAGAGAAAGAAAGAAAAGAAAACATTGCTGTATCAGTTCATGCAGGACAGTGAATCTAGTTAGTCAGTCAGCAGGCTGTTGGCGTGGGGCGATGTCTCTCTATTAAGGCGATGTCAGAAGTGATTGGAGAGTGCCCGCCCTTCAGGGAGCCCGAAGCAGGAGCCCACTCCACACACCGGCCCCTGTGTTAAAATGCAAATTGCTTTTCCCTGACCCCCGCACGGTGGATAGGCAGGGGCCTGTAGCTCTCAAAGTGACCTGCTTTTTCTTCTTCTTCTTCTTTGCTCCAAAAGGCTGCACACTCTCCTCCGATGCACCGGCCAGACAGTAGACGGGGCGAGACGGGCTCCAGTGGATGACATTAAAAAAAAAAGAGCGGCACACAAGAAATACACACATTTATATTCATATGTTCGACGTTAACGATCTATGGAACTCTCGACAAACTCTCAAACTTTTCATCCGAGTTCAGCAATAACAAGGTTTATTAACCAGACAGATAGAAATATACATTTAGTATTTAGAGAGAATGGCTGAGGCTCTCGCCCCAGGTGATCAGCTGAAATGACCCAGGTAGAGACCCCGAATGCTGTCGGGAGGGGCCCTATATAGTGAAAAGGGGGAGGAGGGGGTCCCATTTGATAGGTCAAATGGGTGGGGGGGGGGGAACACAGGATAAGGGACTAAGGGGAGGGGAGGGGGGTGTCTTTACATGAGAGTTGGGGAATCAATATATTATTCCATATATATATATATGTATTTAAATTATTAATCCTCCACTGCACTGTTTTTGTCCTGTGTCTATGTTGGTGGTGTTAATTAAAAGAAATGAAAAATTCATACACTGTAATGCCGCAACAATTACCAATGTGTTTTTACACAAATGGCTTAATAAAGGAATCTGAATCTGAATCTAAATCTGTGGCACAGAAGGATCCAACGTTTATTTACTTTGGAAAAAGGAATAATACGTTTGAATGCCACTACAAGTGAGGGCACGCACTGAGAGAGAGAGAGAGAGAGAGAGAGAGAGAGAGAGAGAGAGAGAGAGAGAGAGAGAGAGAGAGAGAGAGAGAGAGAGAGAGAGAGAGAGAGAGAGAGAGAGAGAGAGAGAGCTGGCGTCACCGCTACGCATTTCAATGAGAGCACGCAGACACACATCTCCTGGTGAGAAAAGTGAGAATTGAGAATACGGTATGATAAAAAAAAACAGGGGAGACCGGGGCACAGTGGATAAAGGGGCACAGTGAATCAGTGGCTATTTATAGAAACTTGTACACAGGAATGCCTTGATGATGTCATCAGTGTGTCCCTCTGGTTAATCCATATCTGAAAATGTGTTTAATTTCCAGGCAACACACTTTTGTGAAGAATTGAAAGGTAATCCCTGTTTTGTACCATCAAATGTAAAATTTCGGGTTTCTTAAGTGATTCACTGTGCCCCGGTAAAAGGAGGTTGCTTTGTTTGTTGACTAACGGCAATATTAACTCCTCAATTTAACTTTTTTATTCCAAATATAACTATATATATATATATTATATCAATCTGTGCCATACTATTGCATGCTTTATCTGGTTTCAGAAAAATAATGTATAATATCTGGACTGATTCACAGTGCCCCAGGTAGCGATCCACTGTACCCCGTTACTGGGGCACAGTGGATCAAATATATTTTTACATTCAACCCCATCTCAGCATCTCATATTTGGCAGTTGGCAGGATATGATAGACATGTTTTATAGAGAACATATTCTGCTATCAATTCCACAGTAGACCAGAACCATGCTGTCATCAAGCCAGGAAAAATGCTGAAATATAAGATTTCTGATCCACTGTGCCCCGGTCTCCCCTACTATCTAAAAAATTGAATGGGAATGCATATGGAATCTGGATCAGTAACGTGGATCGGTCAAGTCAGGCCAATATACGATATGTGAATTACGGCATAAGCAGAACCCGAACGATACCGATATTAGACCGGATCGGTCCCATCTCTAGGCTCAGCCAAGAGGATGGCTCCTATTCAGAGCAGCCGAGGGTGGGGTGGGGTGGGTTTGGGGCGGGGGGGTGGGGGGGAGGTTGATGTAAAGCTGGCCTGAATTCCTGGAACTGACAATCATCTGCAGCAGAAGGAAGGCCTTTCTGTGGCTCCCCCCCTCTGCCTGCTCTATCTGTCTGCCCCGAACATGCCCAGGAGACCGGCTGCTATAATAAAGAGTGTGAGACAGAGGCCCCAGGAGACTCTCCCCAGGATAAGACGTCTGTGACAACAAAAAAACGCCCCTCGGATGTCGCCGCCGCCGCCGTGTGGAGGAGGAGGAGGAGGAGGAGGAGGAGGAGGAGGAGGAGGAGGAGGAGGAGGAGGAGGAGGAGGAAGAAGAAGCGGCACAGAAGAGTCATTCAAGGGGAATGGAAAGAGTGGAGACGAGAGACGCAAACCATTCAAAATGCATGCGGCGCGGAGGGAGCGGCTCCTTTTCATCACAGCAAGCCATTGTAAATAGAGCAAGGTTTACCCCCCCCCCTCTGCCTGTCAATCTCCCGTCAGTCAGCCACACGGCACGGCTCCTCCGACCCTCCCCGTGTGTCTTCCTGTGTTTTTTAATTGGCGCATGAGGCGTCGTCACGCGAGGCCCTTGATTAAGTTCCAAACTAATCAGCCCCCCCCCCGTAAGCTTTAGGAAGAGAGGGAAGACAAAACAGCACTGTAGAGAACCTGTCACAGTGGTGTCAGGAGAACTGCCTCTCCCTGAACGTCAGCAAAACAAAAGAGATGATTGTGGACTTCAGGAGGTCGGGGGTCAAGGACTACAGCCCCCTCAGCATCGACGGGGCACCAGTTGAGAGAGTGAACAGTTTCAAGTACCTCGGAGCCCACATATCCGAGGACTTGACATGGACCACACACATTGACAGTGTTGTGAAGAAGGCACGACAACGCCTCTACTTCCTCAGGCGCCTAAGGAAGTTCCAAGTCAGTCAGAAGATCCTTAGGAACTTCTACTCATGTACAATAGAGAGCATCCTGACCGGCAACATCACCTCCTGGTTTGGGAATAGCACTGCACAAGACCGTAGCAGACTACAAAGAGTGACACGTTCAGCCGAACGCACAATTAGAGGGGGGCTTCCCACCCTCCAGAACATTTACAACAAGCGGTGCAAGGGGAAGGCTAAGAGAATTATTAAGGACTCGAGCCACCCGAACAACTGCCTCTTTGAACTGCTGCCGTCAGGCAAGCGATACCGGAGTCTTATGGCGAGCACAGAAAGACTCAGAAGGAGCTTCTATCCCCAGGCCATCAGGCTGCTAAACGAACAATAATCGCTAAACGAACAATAATCACTATGCAACAACCATCAAATGCACACAGCACACACACCCACACGCACACACACACTCACTCAAACAAACAACACACTGCAGCACCCACTCTCCACACTTTAGATCACACAAACACACTTACACTTTATATTTATTGATAAAGGATTTGCACTACAACTCGTACACCTACTGTGAATTGTACCTAAACTGCACCTCGTCCATTTATGCCTTGCACTATATAGTATTGTATATTAGTACACTGCACAGTATTGTATATTGTATGGTAACTACGTCTACGAACATTGTACATATGTCTAAACTGAACACTGTGACCTCTTTTTTTTCTTCTAATTTTTACTATGTTTTTATTTCATACTTATCTTGTCATGCACAGTCTCTGGAGCGCAACAGTAAGAAGCATTTTGTACAAAAGTATTCTGTACTTCTGTATGACAACTATTAAAGAAACTTGAAACTTGAAACTTGAAACTCTTTCAGTCCCGCAGGATGTTGTTTATTTCAAGTTCAAGTTTCTCAAGTTTCTTTATTAGTTGTCAGAAATACAGAATACTTTTGTATGAAATGCTTCTTTCTGTTTTGCTCCTGAGAGTGTGCTAGATCAAATAAATAGATAGTATAAAATAAGTATAATATAAATATAAAATAGAAAGTCAAGTACGTAAACAATTGTAAACAAAACAAAAATGTTCAATATACATACAGTATATGTACAGTCTATACAATGCAGATACAGTACAGTGTAGAAATGGTGAGGTATAGCTTAGCTTGTGGTGCCACCTTGTGGTGTTGAGGTGCAATGAGGTATGACAGATGTGCAATCTATTAACACATTCCCTGCCACGCTTCTATCCATCAATGTATGATCACTGCCACCAGTCTAAGCCTATGGAGATGTTTACCTTCTTTGCAGGGCTATAACTTTTTAAATTGTATTGCTAAATTGACATTACTATGGCCCATTCAACATCGATTATCTATCGTTCAGGATGTAGGAACGTTGTACTTTTTCATTCATAGATTCATACGAAAATACCGTCTAGAATATAAATATGTTTTTATCGTTTTCTGCAGTAATTCCTAGAACGCTAGTTATAGGCCTAAACGCATAATATAGATTATCGATTGCAGTTTATTTGTGATACAGGCTATATTAAAAAATCCAACTGAATACGATCCTAAACATTATGACTCATCATGCGCGGATGAACGGGGGGGGGGGGGTCGTTTATAAGTCCGTGATCATCAGTAAATGCTTTATGTAGTATGGGTTGATTTATTGATCAGTTGGTTTGTAAACAAAGAAATTTACAATTGCCTTGAAAATGACGTCAGCGTCCTCTTACCGTTCGCCGATGAGACTGGATGAAAAAGATCCCACTTATTTGACGGCGATCGACTCGATCCATTTCCGGTTTGTATAATAATAATAAACGCCCAAATCATGTTGATTATTGAGTTATGGCAGCGATCCATGCACGCCAGTGTGTGTCTGTAGTCCCGCAACATTATGTGAGTGCCGGACGCATTTCCCAGATACACCGAGATCACGTGAGATCCATTTCCGGTTGTAACTCGCCGATCATCCACCAGGTGGCAGTATTGAAGCGTTGCAGAGTTGTGCAGGCTCCCACTGCATCAGCCCAGGCTCCGTGAGGGAATTATGAATAACATGGCGAAAAAATGAAATATGATCTCAATAACGTCGTACGCCGTGGAATGGCAGAATTAGCATGAACTTGAATCACGTTGTACGACGTTTATGGCGCAGGATGTGTTAACACTTTGGTGACCACAGTCTTGTGCCGATTTATAGGCCAGAGGACAGAGGTTTGTTTACAAACCGATGTACTTTCTAAGAGCTATATATATAATTTATAGTATTGCTATCTGTCCATTCTCATTGTCACTTGAGTGCATAAACCGTGCCTTCATAATGGCTTAAAGAAAATAAAAATCCATCGGTTGGTTGTCATTTTATAGCGTCATGAATATAAGGTTTATCGCACTTTTCGTCTCGTCTTTTTTCCCGGGAGCTAGATAATAGGCTAAACGTTGGCGCCGTTATATCAAACACCATTTCTGCTGTATATATACGAATGAAATAAAACAAACTGCGTAGCATCCGGACTATTACAGAGCCATCTATGGATGAAATAGGGGCGGCGGGGAACGCCGATTAGTATTATTGATTAGCAATACAGTGTGTGTTCAGGTAGCCAATGTCACTGATCGATCACGTTAGGTTTTAAAACAATGTCCAATCCAGCTGTAATTTGGGGGAATAGTATCCTACCGTCAGGCCATGTGATCGCCGGCAGCATTTCGTCATTAGTCAACGGAATCTGGTAGATCGATATGTCCATTGGCTAATCATAAATCCCATTATTCCAGGCTGAAATATGCGTTCGGTAACTGGATCAAAGATGGAGGGTCTTCGTTTGGAACCGAGGCTCATATGATCCGCCCACAGACAGTGAAAAGAATTTTTTTTTTCAATCCCCTCAATGATACTGCAGTGGAGCGATGGCGCCCCTAAGCGGATCTGGCCGGTATTGCATGTTTCAAAAATCAAATATGTGGGTAGGTCCTGCATGTCGATCGCGGACGTTAATAGCGTTATAAATATGGAATAAAACAATAACAACTCGCCACGAGTTAACTCGTGGCTCTGGTCCTCAACGGGTGGAATCGAATCACGAGTTAACTTAAATTAAATTAAGGGGAGACCACCCACCTAAAATACAATTTTCCTGATTTTGGGGCAATTTTGAGATTTTTGTATAATGTTGCCCCTTTACATGTCTTCTTTCAAACTAGTGACAAGAAAACTTAAAAAAACACATTTAGTTGCTTATTTTGCTTCATTTTGCATGATTGCACCCATAAATGTGCACATATTGAATGGGGAAGTGCCTCATTTGCATATATAAACATACATTTCAGAAACGTGCAATATATTTATTTCTTAGTTTATATGTACATAACAAACTGGGAAAGTTTCATAGTGATATCTATTCAAATATTTGTTTTGCCTATTAGGGGGTACAGTAATCGGTTGTGTTGTTTGTTACTAAACTGTTACTACTACTACATCATCATTATTATTATGTTATTCAGTTATCAGGCATGTGTTTAGGTTGTCTATTACTAATGGTTTGATTGGCTGTTGTGTTTGTAAATAGCGGTTTAAAAAAAATTATGGCATTTTACAATACATTGAAGGCGTTTTCCCAAAGGGTAGACATGTACCATTTCCCTAGCATCTACACACACCAATCTTTCCACCTTTATTCATATCTATATCCTGCTTCTTTGTGCCAAAGGGTTTGTTGATATGTCATACATAGCCTGATTTACAGACAATACAAAACTTTAAAGGCGTTTTTCTCAAAACGAGATTTTATGAGTTTGTATTACACATAAAACAAAAAATCTCAATTTCTCTAGTACCTCCACACACCAAACTGGTCACGTTTCCTCCTATCCATATACCACAACTTTTTGCTAGAGGATTTTTCGATATATCACTCATCCAGATTTTTAGAAAATTTTATACAAAAAACGTATGCAAAAAAAATATTTTTTTATGACTAGGGGGTCATAAAAGGTCATCAATTCCTGTTCGGGTGGCATATCAAAAAATCCTCTAGCAAAAAGGTCGGTATTTAATGTAGTAACAGGAAAAACCATGAGAAAATATCTGTATATCATAAATTTTTTCTAAATTTTGTTTGGGGTAACATGCAAAAAGGGGCAATTTTGAATAGATCACGCCAATTTTTGGGTAATAAAATTATGCGACCAAAAAAAATTTAATAAATTTTTTATCTTTTTTTGACTATTCTAAACAATTAAGATGTTTGCAAATGATTTCATCCTTTATTCTTTTTTTTCCCTATCTAGGGGGGTGGTCTCCCCTTAAAGGGGAACTATTTTACTATTTCTTTCACTATTTTGGGCACTTTTACACAATTCCTGTGAGTCTATGGAACATTTTTTTTTTTATTCATTGTTTTGTATTTCTAATCAAGTCCTCAAAAACAGCATTTTTCTACCTCAAGATCTTAAGCCGTTTTGAGCCTGGGCTCCAGGTCCAGGTCCAGCCACTGTGTGCAGCTCATCCTGCACCTCTCCATTATCATGCAGCGGTGTCTTTCTGACATCACAAATCATCACATTTTCAGATGACTCAGTTCAGTGAGGGTGAATATTGTGAGAGGAGAATTGGAAGAATGCGCCAATATGAGAATTAGAGACATAGATCATATTAATATAGGTTCACATAGCTAGGAAACAATGCTAAACACTCAAAAAGGCCATTTATAAGATAGTTCCCCTTTAAGTGTCTAAGGTGAGTAAAGTGGGTGCTACAGTGAGTTGTTTATTTAAAGTGAGTGTGGATGTGTGGATGTGTGTGCTGTGGGTGAATTTGATGGTTTGTTACATAGTGTTATTGTTCATTGAGCATCCTGATGGCCTGGGGATAGAAGCTCCTTCTGAGTCTCTCTGTGCTTGCCATGAGACTCCGGTATCGCTTGCCTGACCGCAGCAGTTCAAAGAGGCAGTTGTGTGGGTGGCTGGGGTCTTTGATTATTCTCTTAGCTTTACCCATGCAGCACTTGTTGTAAATGTCTTGGAGAGTGGGAAGCCCCCCTCCAATTGTGTGTTCGGCTGAACGGGCCACTCTCTGTAGTCTGCTACGGTCTTGTGCAGTGCTATTCCCAAACCAGGAGGTGATATTACCAGTCAGGATGCTCTCTATTGTGCATGAGTAGAAGTTCTTAAGGATCTTCTGACTCACTTGGAACTTCCTTAGGCGCCTAAGGAAGTAGAGGCATTGCCGTGCCTTCTTGATAACACTGTCAATGTGTGTGGTCCATGTCAAGTCCTCGGATATGTGGACTCCAAGGTACTTAAAACTGTTCCCTAGATTTTTTTGGGTACAAGGATAATGGTGGATCTCTTCAGACAGGTGGGGATGACAGCCTGTCAGTGAATACCTGGGCCAGTTGGTCGGCACAGACTTTTAGGACGCGGCTGGGGATACCGTCCGGTCCTGCTGCCTTCCTGATATTCACTTTCTTAAAAGTCCTCCTCACTTCATATTCTGTTATCCTGAACACTGAGTCTCCATCGGCAGTGCCCCCCCCCCCCCTCCATTGCAGTGGTTTGTAGGCTGGTGTTGTTATTCATAGCCTCAAACCTCGCATCGATTTTTATTTTAATTGACCACCGCTCTTTCAGTCCTGCGTGATGTTGTTTATTTACCACCGCTCTTTTAGTCCTGTGTGATGTTGTTTATTTACCACCGCTCTTTCAGTCCAGCATGATGTTGTTTATTTACCATCGCTCTTTCAGTCCGGCGTGATGTTGTTTATTTAGCACCGCTCTTTCAGTCCAGTGTGATGTTGTTTATTTACCACCGCTCTTTCAGTCCTGCGTCAAACGGGAAGACGAGTAGTTGGGTGTGTGTGTGGCCCGTTATATCCTGGCGTGCCGCGTGCCGCCGTGGACGGTTTTGTCTGAGAGAGAGAGATAGAGAGAGAGAGAGAGAGAGAGAGAGAGAGAGAGAGAGAGAGAGAGAGAGAGAGAGAGAGAGAGAGAGAGAGAGAGAGAGAGAGAGAGAGAGAGAGAGAGAAACCAAGAGAGAGAGAGAAACGAGTGAGAAACCGAGTGAGAGAGAGAGAGAGAAAAACCAAGAGAGAGAGAGAGAGAGAGAGAAACAGAGTGAGAAACCGAGTGAGAGAGAGAGAGAGAGAGACAGATTATTTTATTTTATTTTAGAAAAAACATTTATTTACATAATTCTTATTACAATGTGTGTGTCAATACAATTAAATAACTACACATTATATCGGGCAACATGTGTCCCCATCATACTTAAAACCACATGAGATCTCCATTCAACACATAGGCCTATATCTCAGCAAGAACAACATATGAGCAACCCAAGAAGGGTCCCGTCAGTCCAGTTCTGTCCATTTGTCCCTCATCAGGACCCTCCGTTCCACTGAAATAGTCCTGCAACAGGTCTTGTCCACCGATGCTCCGCGCTTCAGTCCAATCGTTCAAACAGACTCTGTTGTGACAAGCTGTCCTCAGCCCCAGTAAAGAAGTCACTTCCTCTGTGTGGTGAATTTCTGGCCCGGCTACATCCACTAAATTGTTTCAGTTTCACTGCCCCAACTGAGTGCAGACTCTGTCCAAGCCCAGGTCTACTACCTTCCTGAATGTCCAGCCGGGCTCCATACATCAGAGGCTCCTCCATACAGTTAGTTAAAAACATAGACGTTAAAGGTTCAATATTGAGTGTGGAAAACTTGATATCACTCATAATCTCCAAAAGGAGTGCACAACATATAAAAAAACAGGATCCGTCCTAAAATACTTGGATTCTGTTTACCTTTCATTATCCGTTTTATTGAGCTTCTGTAAAATGTTCCTCAGTCTAAAAACTTCCTGGGAAGTGTACCCCCCCATTGTTTTTCAACTTCATTTGAGTTCTTGCTGAAATAATAAACATCTCCTTATATTCGAGAAAATCTCCAACTTTGACATTCTTCATGTTTTTTGTTGTGTGCAGGAACTTCTGTATCTGCCTGACTGTATAACGTTTTTTCTGTTGTGAATCAGACACTTGAGAATCATTGGGAAACTCATTTTCCTCAGAACTTGTGCCCTCCTCATCCTCGCCCATGCTGGACTGAGAGAAAACTGTGCCTTCTACATCCTCCTGACTCTCTTTGACCAAACTCCTTCTTTATCCTGAGAGCCACATTCTTTTTTCTTTTCAAATAATAAAAGTACATTTTCCCCCACCCCTCCATCACTACTTCCCACCACATCATCCACTGTCTGACTGTTTACATTAGGGTGACCAAACGTCCTCTTTTGCCCGGACATGTCCTCTTTTCACGCCCTGTCCGGGGCGTCCGGGGGGGGGTTTATAAATTCATGAAAATGTCCGGGTTTCATTGTGTTTCAGTTTCAGTTTCACAGCACTTTGCGAGCTTCTGAAGGCTCGGGACTGCATTTTTCGCTGAACATATTACAGAATTAAAGCGATATTTGTTGCCGTTCGAATGCCATCTGAATCGACAAGATCCGTGCCTCGGTTCTCGAGTTACATGCCGATGTGTCATGGCGCCGGCACACTAGACACAACTTTCAGCAGGCGGGTGGGCGGCGACAAGCGCTTCACTTTCGCTCCCATGTTAACAGACGTAGCTGTGCCCACCGGCCGCAAGCGGGCGCGCGACTCGCGGGGCGGAAGCGATCGTTTTCACTTTGGTTGGATTCGAGGCGCACGCAGAGGCGTATATATCTGGTTGTCTGTCTGTTTGTTTGTCTATCTGTCTATATATCTTGTTGCCTGTCTGTCTGTCTGTCTGTCTGTCTGTCTGTCTGTATGTCTGTTTGTCTATCTGTCTGTATATCTGGTTGCCTGTCTTTCTGTCTGTTTGTTCAAGCCAAACCATTGATAATGTAGTTTTATAGTGGCGTAGGAATCCGTCTGAAGAACTATATCTATAACTATATGTTACGGTGGCACCAGGTAAGAGTGTAGAGTTCCAATAGTGGTTGGCAATAAGGAGACAGAGAGGAGGTTCGCTCTTCACAATTCGGGTATCCTCTTTATTAGGAACACACCATTGAGCAGTTAGGTAAATAAGAGTACTAAACAATAGAGAGCAATAGGAGAGAATACAAGTCACCGCAGCACTTGTCTCTTGGTACCGCTGCGTACTGGTTCTGGAGATTGTGTGAAGAGCCGGCGAGGAACAGAGAAGACAGGAGTTATTTAAGGGACAACATAACAGACATTCCACACATTCCACAGAGTGACAGCCAATCCCAGGTGACAACCAATAATACAATCAAAGGGGAGGAAAGTGACAGGTGACAGGATGGTAGCCGGGATCTCAGGTCATCCAGACCCGAGAACCCAGAACGTTACAGTACCTCCCCCCGACAAACGGCACCCGACGTTCACCTAGGGGCCTCGGGATGCAGCCGCCGGAAATCAGCGATCAGGCTGGGATCTAAAATATCCCTTTGAGGCACCCAAGAACGCTCTTCTACCCCGTACCCCTCCCAATCCACCAAAAACTGAAACCCCCTACCCCTCCGTCTACAACCCAGGATCCTCCGCACCGTGTAGGCCGGCTGACCCCCGATCAACAGAGGCGGAGGAACCGCGGGCAGAGGCAGGGACAAGGGCGATGAGAGGAACAGCTTCAACAGGGACACATGAAACGTCGGATGAACCTTCATCGAACTCGGAAGCCGCAACCTGTAAGCCACAGGGTTCACCCGATGAACCACTCTAAAGGGTCCTATGAAGCAAGGAGCCAGCTTCCTGGACTCCACCCGGAGAGGGAGATCACGGGTGGAGAGCCAAACCCGCTGCCCAGGATGGAAAACCGGAGCCGGACGGCGCTTGCGGTTAGCCTGATGCTGGGCCTTAACCGAAGCCTTCTGCAGCGCCGTTCGAACCCGATTCCACATCCTGCGACAGCGAGCCACATGTGCCTGGACTGAAGGCACCTCCGCCTCCTGCTCCTGCTCAGGAAACAGAGGAGGTTGAAAACCATATTGACACTGAAATGGAGACATACCGGTAGAGGAGGAGAGGAGGGTATTATGTGCATACTCAGCCCAGGCCAACCTCCTACTCCACGTTGCCGGACACCCGGCAACGTAACACCTCAAGATCCCCTCCAGATCATGGTTGACGCGCTCCGTCTGCCCGTTCGACTGCGGGTGAAACCCAGACGACAGGCTGACGGAGGCGCCGAGGCTGGTGGCAAACGCCTTCCAGAACCTGGAGGCGAACTGAGGACCCCGGTCCGACACGATATCCACTGGGAGCCCGTGGACTCGAAAGACGTGCTGTACCACTAGATCAGCCGTCTCTCGGGCCGAGGGAAGTTTGGGAAGGGGAATGAAGTGAGCCGCCTTGGAGAAATGGTCCACCACCACCAAAATGGCAGTGAACCCATCTGACAAGGGCAGGCCTGAAATAAAATCCAGGGATATGTGCGACCAGGGACGTTTGGGAATAGGAAGAGGCCGGAGGAGACCTGCAGGTGCACAGCGAGAGGTCTTACTGCGCGCACACATCGGGCAGGCCGCCACAAAGGAACACGTATCCCCCTCCACTGTCGACCACCAGAACCTCCTACGGATAAACTCCAGGGTTCTAGTGGCCCCAGGGTGGCCGGTGAGTGAAGAAGTATGTGCCCACTGCAGCAGGCGTGAGCGTGCAGCCTTGGGCACATACAGCCGTCCCGGAGGACCCCCACCAGGATCAGGCTCCCGTGCCAGAGCCGATCTTACCACCTTATCTATGCCCCAAGACATGGGCGCCAAAATCAAGGCCTGTGGAATAATGGGATGGGGGCTCTCCTCTCGACCCGGAGGATCAAATTGGCGCGACACCGCGTCAGGCTTAACGTTTTTGGAACTAGGTCGATAGGAGATGGTAAATCGAAATCGAGTGAAGAATAACGCCCACCTGGCCTGGCGAGAGTTAAGGCGTTTAGCCCCTTGGATGTAAGCCAAGTTCTTATGATCAGTCCAAACAATGAAGGGATGTGCCGCGCCCTCCAACCAATGTCTCCACTCCTGTAGTGCCAATTTGATTGCCAATAACTCCCGATTACCCACGTCGTAGTTACACTCGGCCGAAGACAGCCGGCGAGGGAAAAAAAGTGCAAGGATGCACTTTACCATCCTTTAAACATCTCTGAGAGATCACCCCCCCCAACCGCGATGTCAGAGGCATCCACCTCCACAATAGACTGAGCCTCTGCATCGTGGCGGATCAGAACAGGGGCGGAGGTAAATCGACGGTTGAGGTCGCAGAAGGCCGACTCTGCCCTAGGCGACCATTCAAAGCCAGGGAGAGAGGACTTAGTGAGAGCTGTTAACGGATTGGCTAAGGCGCTAAAATTGCGAATAAAACGCCTGTAAAAATGTGCAAAGCCCAAACAACTTTGCAGCTCCTTGAGCAACGAAGGCCGTGGCCAATCCAAGACTGCACTCACCTTGGTTGGATCCATGCGAAGATCACCCTTCGTCAACACAAAGCCCAGGAAGGAAACGGTGTCGGTGTGAAACACACACTTCTCTGCCTTAACAAATAGCTGATGCTTAAGGAGACGGCGAAGCACCTCACGAACATGCAGTTGGCGTTGCACCATATCGTGAGAAAAAAATCAGGATGTCATCTAGGTAAACAAAAATTGACACCCCAATTAAGTCCCGCAGCACGTTGTTAACCAGGGTTTGGAAGACTGCTGGAGCATTAGCTAAACCAAAGGGCATGACTAAATACTCATAATGCCCATTAGGAGTATTAAATGCAGTCTTCCACTCGTCTCCTTCTCTAATCCTGACCAGATTGTATGCATTACGTAAGTCAAGTTTAGAGAAGACCTGTAAGCACTCAAAGGCGGTGTCCATGAGAGGTAGGGGATAACGGTTCTTAACGGAAACGTTGTTCAATCCCCTATAATCAATGCACGGTCGCTGACCCCCATCCTTTTTAGCAACGAAAAAGAAGCCAGCGCCGGCAGGGGATGTGGAAGGGCGGATATGCCCCGCGAGCAATGCCTCTTGAATGTAATCATTCATAGACACAGTCTCAGGGCGAGAGAGGGAGAACATACGCCCACGGGTGGAGAGGTACCGGGTAGAAGATCAATGGGGCAGTCGTATGACCTATGAGGCGGTAGTGCTTTAGCACGCGCTTTACTAAAAATGTCCACAAGGTCCCAATAGATCTTGGGTACACCCATTACATCAGGATTAGGAGGTATGACAGAATCTGCAACACTCACCACCATCCTGGAGAGAGAAGAAGGAGACAAAAAAGAAGAAGGGGCGGGTAAACCCTCGCCGGGGACGACTCGACGCCGCTCCCCACCGAAAGTTCACCCGTTGCCCAATTAACAACAACAACACACTGAGGAGATCTGATGACATAAAACTCTACCCATTCCCACCCCTCACCGGCCACTTGAATGTGTAATCGCGCCGTTCTCTGGGTAATGATCCCATCACCCAGTGGCTGTCCATCCAACGCCTGGACCGGAATAGGTACCTGCAATGTCTCTAAGGCTAAACCCCACTGTTCAGCCAAACCCCCATGAATCAAATTCCCCGCTGCCCTCGAATCCACCAATGCCCTGGTCTTCTTGAAAGTCTCCCCACAACCCACAGTAACCTCAAAAAACTTGCGCAAATCCCGGGTGAAAGGAGAAAGGAGCCCACCTGCTAAAGCCTCTCCAGAGCCTAGCGAGCCCTCCTGTTTCCCGACTCAGCCCGACAACTGCCGAAGCGATGACCGCCCACACCGGAAGCAGCGCTTCTG